>NC_133661.1:96229982-96482482 GCF_037893015.1 Macrotis lagotis
CATTAATGATTATTTTGTTTGTTTTTTACAACATTAAGACACTTTTGCTGGCTCTCCTAATTTAAATTGGGGATAAATTTAGAATTGTTTTCCTGCATGATAGTTTTTAGGGTTTTGCAAGGCAAATGGGGTTAAGTGGCTTGCCCAGGGCCACATAAGTAATTATTAAGTGTCTGAGGTACTCCTGACTCCAGGGCTGGTGCTCTATCCACTGTGCCACCTAGCTGCCCCGCTGCATGATTTTCAATCAGAATAAGGCAGGGGGTCTTATGGAAGTTATTCCTGGTATTTTTGCTTCTAGCCTGAAGAACAAAGTTCCCCTCTTTTCATTAGAAAAATAAAACTTGAAAGTACTATCACACTCTAATAAAAAATCTTAGTTCATTATTAGGACTTTTAGCAGCCCATATTGTCACATATATAGCAATTTCAGACACAGCCCTTAACATTTGTAAGGTTTCCGTCATTTCATGCCTTTTGAAATTTTTATAAGCCAGACAATTTCTGCCACTGATAGTAATACAACATTCAGGTGGTTGCAGAAAGAGCAGTTTCTGTTGTGGTGCTTCTCCCTTATTAATTCCCTTTTTAGAAACATACATGCATAGTGAATTATTGAAGCATGGTATTCACCAAATATCCAAAATTGGGGGCCTTTTAAAATGCATTGGGTAACAGTAAATTTTTCAAAGTTATTTCACAGAACCTTGTTCAGATTACATTGATTTTTTTTTTATATGGAGGACTTGAGTGGTGTCGGCTTCATTTTCAGGCATTAATATACAGTAGATACTTATAAATAATGTAGGCATGAGCAATATTATTGGATAAACATTACAGAGATCAATTTAAAGATTTTTTCCTGAAGAATATTTCTTCACATTCAGTTATTTTTAAAAGAACTATATTTTTTCTTTTTCTTAGTGTGTGGTTATAGGTATCAGCTTAAATGGATTAAAAAAACTTGTCCAGAATCAATTATGTTTATATGCACATCAGTGAATGTCATCCAGAAGTAGGAACTGTCTTGGAAAATGCCCAGTGTCTTGAAGTCAATGACTTTCCTAGATGAATCTTGTGATTATTGGAGTCATTATTTCAGGTGAATATTTTGATTTTGATTGGTTGCATTTTTGTCACTGGGGATCCAGGCCTGAGCTAATTATAATTAAGCTCTTAATGTAAGAGACTGATCCATTAAATAGTTTTATTATGTTACAGCTGTGAGCCAAGATTATATATGTCCTAAAATATGCAGTCTTCCTTCCCACTTTTTTTTTTGGTTTTGGGAGAAATACAGCAAGCTTGTTCTTATCTCATTGGTTGTTAATATCAAAGGTGGTGGTAGTGACAAACTGTGAAAAGTTGTCCCAACCTACAGAGTGCCACCAATCAATTCTACTGCACCACTGAATCCATTTCAAATAATACTAAGAGTAAGTCCTCTCTACTGTGAGGACGTTAAGTTCCTTCATCTTGAGCAATCCTCATTATGTGTGGTAAGGGTTTCAAGGATTTACTGTCAAAAATTTGAAACCACCTAAAATTTAAATTTAAAAATGTAAAACATATAGTCCAAGACATTAAATTTTAAAATAAGTATTTCTTGTAGAATAATAAATCAATAACCTCTTTTATCATTATGCCTAAATCACATAAATAATATATACGGATGTGTATATGTAAACATGGCACTTTTGATTCATTCAACAATCATTGATTAAGTGTTGAACAGTTGAACACTGTTATTAGGTACTGGGGAAAATACAAAGATGTCAATTGCATTTAATTCCCTCATGTAATTTAAAATCAAATGAACAATGATACACAAATGAGCAATACTACACAATACAGTATTATTGTGGAGTTTGAATATGTTCATCACATAAGAAGGGGACTGGTGCTTTACATGGGAAGGAAAGGGTGCTTCTGACATAGGCTGTAGAAGGAATCAAATAAGGTTCGTGGAATTCTATAACCCTCAGACAACTGCTGAGGATGCAATGAAGTTGCTATCTTGCTTTCAGTTCTTCAAATCACTTACTTTCTAATCTATATGAAATGTGAAAGCATAAATGATTTGGCTTGAACCATTCCCAGGAAACTCAGATACTTATTCTCAGAAAAAATTCTGATTTAAAAAAAAAGCAAATCAGCCACCAACTTAGAGGTCAGTTTTGTAGTCTGAGACTTTGCTTGGAAAAAAGGAGAAGTGTAATGTTTCATGCTATTAATATATTTCCATAACAGACACCACTTAACATAAAATCATTGAATTGGAATCTTTGTTTTAAAAGTCCCTTTTGAAATATGGTGAGTACGAAAAAAAGTTTTTGGTGACCATCTTTGGCAGTTGAATTGAATGGTGAAAATAGGGAAGTGAAGCTCAGTATAAAATCATTTTTAAAAGATTTGTCACTCCTAACATGAATTGTCTGGACCTGCAATGGAAGACCATGAAGTTCATTATGGAAGATCCATATTATTTTACTGAAGAAATGGGTCATGTTAAACTCTCTGTCCTCCCACTGTTGACAGAAGATGAATTAGCCAGTGCTTCTTCTGCTTTTTGACTTTCTTCAACGAAATCGATAAATGTTTGCCCTTCTGTTGGGACTGAAAGTAAAATAAACAAATAAATGATTAGTGCCTTATCCAAATGCTATGACCATTTAAAAGGTTACTTTTGAAAACTATGCATTTGACAGGTTAAAACATCACTCAGTAATCTTGGAACCACAATCCCGAAAGACTTCAGAACCATTTAAAGCTATATTTTCTTCAGTCACATATTCACTGTGCAGGGTAGTCTCCCTATTCAATTTACAATACACTAATTCAACAGTGTGGATTATTTGCTGCACAGCAGGACATTACTTGTGGATTATTTGCCAAGACTGAAAAGGAGAAACAGCAACAGGACATAAAGGAAAAGTAGTCTTGTACCTGAATGCAAAATGTTGCCAACTATGAAACTAGTACTGAACATATTTGCAAACATTTTTGAAAGCCCAAAGTGCAATTGGTATGGGATAGTGATAGCACTAATAATAGTGTAAAAGATGTATTTTTCCAGGATTTCCCATTTAGTCTGGATAGTTTGAGGAAAGTGCAAAATCATGGATAGCTTTACTTTTCCATTTCCAAAGTTCCATGGATCTATTTCTCTGTCCTCTGTTAACCACAGGATTTCCAGCAAAGCATTATAATCTCTATGTCCATGCTAAGGACATATTATTACATTGTTACCAGAGAGGTCCTGGGCTGCCATTCATGGATGCTCTCCCACTGGACCACAGTTTTTGAAATGGAGTGCTTATTGTAAAAATCATTTTTTGTAACATAAAAAAAGGTGTGATTTTCTCCATTTTACACATTTGGATAGATTAAAGGATATATCCCAATTATAGTAAAGAGGTCTCAAAATTCATAGGCTCATAGATTTAGAGCTAAAGAAATCTCAGAGGCCAGATAGTTTAAGGTTAGGAAAGGTTGCCTGGGCTGGCCCAAGGTCATGTAGCAAGCAGAATTCAAACCCAAATCCTCTCAATTCCCCAAACCAGCACCTTTCTACTATATTTCTATACTATACAATCTGCCTCTTACTCATGTGATCAGGTAAAAAGTGAAAAGAGGCAAGAATACAGAAACATTTTTAGTGAAAAGTGGAAAATTGCTTGCTTTTTTTTTAAGACTTTTGCAAGACAGTGGGGTTAAGTGGCTTGCCCAGGGCCACATAGCTAGGTAATTATAGTGTCTGATTTGAACTCGGGTACCCCTGACTCCAGGGCTGGTACTCAATCCACTGCGCCACTAGCCACTCCAAAAGTTCCTTTTGTAAATCCAACATCCATTAAATTACTGTTATGTGCAGAGATCTATGATAGGTAACAGGAAAGATAGAAAGTTTAAAGACAAAAGGGTCCCAGTCCTAATTGTCTAGGTGAGAAGTAGCATTCTTAAAAACTATAATCCATGTTAAATGAATAAAGATTCAAAGAAAATACTATAAGGTTCTGGAAAGAGAAAATCATTACTGACTGGATGGCTTGGGGAAGGCTTCTGGGAGGAACTGGCCTTTTGAGTATGGTTTTGTTGTATGATTTTCAGAGGAGGAGGAAGTATTCTTGTCATAAGCAATAGCAAGAGTAGGAAAGCAGGAAAATGTGTTATAGGGAGAAAAAAGTTCATTTTCATTAGTGTAAAATAAAAAGCAAAAGTGTGAGATGTGGCAAATGAGGTAGGGTAGCATCTTGGCCAGACTACTGACTTGTGAGTTGGAGGATGCCTGGGTTCCATAACTGGTCCCTTCCACTAGTCCTCAATAATTCTGGGCAAATCATTTTAACTCTCAGAGGTTCCAAATACTCAAAATTCAGCAACTTGACTTTTTTCTCATTTCAGTCATTTTGTGTTTCTAGGGATATTTCATGGCCAAATTATTGTTAAATATCAGAAAATGTAGTCTCTGATCCCAACCACTGAAAGAAAAATGTTGAGGCAGGATGACATGAAAAAAAAAAAACAAGGAGACACAGGAGCAGGAGATATGAGTTCAAGTTCAGGTCCTGCCAATTATTTATTGGCTTTGTGACTTTTAGAGCAAATCACTACCTCGATGAACCTCAACTTTCTCACAAGTAAAATATGAATAAAAGTTCTTGCACTGCCTATTCATAAGATGGTATAAGAATCAAATGAAATGACAAGTCAATTTGATTATATTCTACTCCTTGAAAATGAGATCTCTTTGAAAGATAAATATTTGTATGTATACATGCATATGTGTATGTTTTCTTATAGATAGAGGTATACACCAAAAAAATAAGGCAAATTCTTGAGGCATTTTCCTAAGAGTAAATAAATTAGTTTTTCAATTAAAAAACTACAATTAAAAGAAACCTTAGAAAGTGAGGAAATGTAGAGGGGGACATATGTATGTGTGAATTTTTTCAGGACTCGGGAGAAAGCTAACCCCTCAGAGTGACTTGCCTTCTTTCTCCCCATTGCTTTCTTTAACTCCTTTTCAAAAACAATCCCTTTTAGATTTATATACTATTCAGACCAGAAGACACTAAAGAAATTTTTTCTCTAATCTAATTCTCTCGTTTTAATAGATTACAAAACTGAAAGCTACAGAGATTAAGTGATTTACCCAAGGGCACCTAGGTAATAAACCTTAAAGCTAGAAAATCAAGACAATCCTACTTCCCCTGCCTCCTTACCATATTTACTCTTCCATTCCTCTGGAAGCCTCTGCAGGCCAAAGCAGCATCCCGAGGCTACAAAACTGTTTGGAGGAGAAGTCCAGGCTCTCCTAAATATCAAACCTTAGTAGTCTCCTCCAGTCCCAAGGAGAGATATGGGTAGGGAAGAAAGAGAATGGAAGAGGTTTGCTGGGTTATCTTAAGTAGGCAGAGAAGTAGCTGATACTGAGCTGCTTAAGGATGAAGAATCTGCCTCCTTTCAGTGAAAGCACATGTAATGGGTTTGTTGGCCCAGGCTATAAGACCAAATCACTGAACCTCTTGGGCCTCAGTTTCTTCCATCTGTAAAGTGAAAGAACTGAGCAGCATTGTATGATAGAAAGGTTACTGAATTTAGAACTGAAAGATCTTGTGTCAAATCCCTGCATTTCTCCCATAGGGAAATCACCATCTCTCATGTGTGCTTCAGTGTCTTCCCTACAAGATGGAGAGTTACCTTGATTTTTGTTCTGCTTCTCTCACATCTGAGGTTAGGCACACTGCTTCACCCATCTTCCCCTCAGTTTCTTCAGGGGTAAAATGAAAAAAAAATGAGACTACTAAGGCAGGACTACTCATCTGATTTTGCGCCTTTGACCCCTTTGGCAGTGTGGAGAAGTCTATGGATCCCTTCTGAGATTCATGTTTTTAAATGCATAGAATAAAATACATAAAATTAGAAAGTAAACTAATGACATTGTAATGAAACTACCAAAATTAAAAAAAAAAAAGAATAGTTGGGGCAGCTAGGTGTCACTCTGGATAAGAGTACTGGCCCTGGAGTCAGGAGTTCAAATCAGTTCAAATCAGACCTCAGACACTAAATTACTTGTGACATTGGGCAATCACAACCCCATTGCCTTGCAAAAACAACAAAAGCAACACAAACAAAAAAGAATGGTTACAGACCCTGGATTAATAATAATCTTTCAATTAGATAATGTCTTGGATCTCTAACAGTTTGAAATCTTATGATTCCAAAATGTGTTGCTGATAAGAGGAACCATTGTCATCAAATGTAATGGTAAAAGACTGGTGTACCTTAATCTGTGTTGTAGTATAAGGGAATAAGGCTGTAGGTTGCAATAAGCTTTTGCTTTGGTTAATTTGGGGGGAGGGTGTTTGTTTACGAGCTAGATTGAGTAGAGAGGAGAATGGAACCTATATGCTAATCAATATGGTCCATCAAGCTCTATTAGTTATATAAATAAGCCAACAGGTATTATCATCATCACTGTGACTGGTACACTCTGCTACACAGAGACACATTGGACTTCTTAAGGAAAGACCTCATTTTCAATAGAATCCTTAGTCTTTTCCAGCCAAAATACTGAAATTCATCAAATAGGCAGGAAATATCAGGAAATGGGCTTTCCCCCAGGAACTGTCAGCAGCACACATGCCCATAGCTTCTGGCTGATGTGGGCAAATCATTCAATGTAATGTGCATAGTAACAAAAGGCAGGAGTGAGGATTCCAATCAATTAATTTGTTCAAAAGCATCACAGTCCATTCAGCAAGAAGGAGCAGTGAGAATTTGAAACATTCAGGTAAATAGAGCATCCATTAAGGACAGACAATCTACATTGCGGTGGATGCCATGCTAGTGTTTGTCAGCATCTATTTATAGTCTTTGGCTTCCCTGCCCCTCCTGCTGAGTGAGTTCTAGTCCCCTCCTCCCATCTTTTTTACACTGATTCATTGCCCACTGAAAACAAAGCCAGAATAAAGGTCGTACTTTGGATTCCTTTCTGGACCAGTTCTTCCTCGATGGTAAAAAGGCGGTTGTATTTAGTCATCCGCTCACCACGGGACAGACCTCCCAACTTGAGAAAACGAACGCCCAGTCCAACAGCCTAAGGGGAAAAAAAGAACAGGTGATTTTGAAAATTTCACTTTAAAAGGGGGGGGGAAGTCATTTGGGGAGAGTTGTTTAATTTGGTGTCCTAATACCACAAAAGACTGGTCCCATAAGAGGAAAAAGGAAACCTTCCCCATCCGGTGGCTGTTGACATGGTAATTTTCTTCTTAGAAAAGTCACCTTATTTACAAAAGGGCAGTTTGTGAAAAAGGAAAAGAGCTGCAAATTGAATCACTGTACCCTAATCACTACACTATGAACATGTTGCTATCACTGTAAACAACACAGCCAGAGCCTGTCTTGCTTACGTTTTAGGGACTAATGTAGCAGATGGATATGTGAGTGATTTTTCCTGGCCCACATGTTTTTCTTTCTTAAAAGTTCAAAGATTAGCTCTTCTCAAAAGATAGCTTTCTGGGCAGAAGAAAAGCCCAGTTTCATAAAAGGTGACAAAGCTTTTTCCATCCAAGACTGCATTTCTCTGAAATACGGACGCATGATAAAAGGAGTGTTCGGGCAATTCTGCAATTGAACAGCTCTCAACACTTACCAAATCAGCAAGGCTATCATCAGAAGATTCTCCCTCAGTACTTCCTAAGATGGCAATGCGGTTTTGACCTATAAGCATAGAAATTGTTTATCTTCCATTGTTAACTTTTATAGATTGTATAGAAATAGAACTCTCCTATGCATGATTATTCACTCTTCACAGATGGACAACATGTCTATGGAGAAATAAATGCAACTATTTGAATAGCTAAGTACCTCATCATAACAGAAACACTTTTGCTTTCATTACTTTATGCTTTATCAATCTGATTCCTTTCAAATAGCTGAGAGATGACTAACTTTCATAACTACAACTGAGAGGTATTATGTAGGGAGAGTCTCTGCCTAGTTGGTAGCCTTCACATTTCTCATTCCAGAAATTGGACCCTAGGGACTTGATCATCATTCTTAACATCTTCATGTAAGATAGGATTTGCTAGGGAAGCTGCTTAGTGGCATTATGGTTGCAAAACTCCCTCTTCAGTCATTTCAGCTCCAAGCTAAATGAAAAAGTGTTCAGGAAGCACCTAGATGACCATCTGATGGGGATGTAGGAAGAGGGGATTTGTATTTCAAGTAAGGGTTGGACTAAGTTTTTCTATTTTTAGGATTCTATAAATAAATATTCTATAATAATGATAGTTTTTGATGAATATGAGAAACTTAGTGTCTCTTAGCACAATTTGCCACAATCTTTTCTGGTAAATCAGAAGAACTAATAACTATACAAAGTCAAGAATCTCAGATTGTATTTTCCAAATATGATGATAATTCATATTTAAACATTACATTGGACTTTGCAGAGCACTTGTCTTACAGCAGCTGTGTGACGCAGGTAGTACAGGAATTATCCTCATTTTAAAATCTCCATGGGTTTATGTGACTTGCCTGTGATAACAGTATCTGAGGTGGGATTTGAACTCAAGTCTGTTTTAGTATATAGTGGAAAGAACACAGGACGTAGTATCAGAGGACATAGGTTCAAGACCTATTTCTTTCTCTCACTGCCTGGGTAACCTTAGACAATCACCAAAACTCTCACTTTCCACATCTGCAAAATGTAAAGGTTGAACTAGATGGCCTTTAGGATACCCACCAGCTATTGATCTATGAGCCTATGACTCTGTCCGAGTCTAACAGTTTTATACCTAGGCCATCTCTGTACCACATCCAAAGCTTTTATAAATAATGACAATTTTATTAGGTCTGGAATTGATCTAAAGGAATTGAAATAGATTACTATTAGTAGTATTAATAGTGGTAGTAGCACTGATAGTGGGAGAGAGAAAGGATAGTGCTTAAGGAAGGCTTCATTATACCTCTGCACATTTGGATTGTTATATTTTACCCTTAAGGGAAAGATTTGTGAAATTGTGTTGTCTTTAACTTTAAAATATTGACTTACAGCATGAACTCAAGTAAGCCCTTATGAAACACCTGTTCCATGGTGGTTACTATGCTAAGCACTGACAAATACTCCCAATTTTAAAGCAACCCAAAACCTTCGAACTAAAGATTTTATATTATATTGAACAATGTAATGAGATATAATGTGTAGACTGAGAGCTGTTCTGAAAGCCTGATACATAAAATTTTAATTTTATTAATCTGACTCCACCAGAAATCAATTAGTGATTGTTTATTAGAAGACATTTCTCTGGACTCCATTTCCCATGAAATTCAATATACTTCTCCAAATAGATAATAATTCCTTGAGCTCAGTCATCATGGGAGGGTATGTCAATTGGATATATATCTCTTCTGTAAGAATTTACTGATAAACCACTTTAAAACTTTGGCCCTAGACAAAGCAGTTGGCCATTTAGACCATTCACAAATACCATCACCCGAATTCAGGCCCTCATCATCTCTCACCTAGATGACTGCCATTTGATTCTTTCTCTCTCCTAGTCTCTTCCCCCTCCAATCTATTATTTATACAGTTACCAAAATAATCTTTCTAAAGATGGACTGATCCTTTCACTCCCCTTCCTGAGAATCTTCACAAGATCATAGAATGATAGAATTTGAGAACTGAGTAGGAGCTCTGCAGCAATCCAATCCAATAAAGAAAAGATATAAACTCCACTGTAACATACCCAACGAGTGGTTGAAGACTATGATCCCCTGATGAAGTTGAGAGGATACACCCTCTTTCTGATCAGCCCATTTAACTTTTGGACAGCTCTAATTGTTAAGACTGTGTTTTCTGACTAAATTTGCCTTTGCAGCAAGCATCTACCCATTCTGTTTGATTTTACCTTCTTATGCCCCCTAAACTGAAGCTTAATCCTTGTGCTTGGCAACCCTTCACATTCTTGGATCTTTATCCTTTCCCCCTTTCCTAATTTGCTCTTCTCGGGGATAATAGCTCCCTGTTCCCTCTAAGATAAAATATAAGTCCTTAGGTTGGCATTTGAAGTCATTTAGTCTACTTTTCCAGGTTTATTTCATGTCACTCCCTTTCATATTCATTATATTGCCACCAAAGTGACCCATTCATTGAGCCTGTTCCCCCATTCCCCTCTGCTTCTTAGAAGCATGAATTTTCTTTTTAAGGCTCAGTTGGAAGTCAGCCACAAGAAACCTTTTCTGAATCCCCTCATTGCTACAACTGTCTCCTCCTCAAACTCCATTTAATACAATTTTTACTTTTATTTATTTACATTGCACTATTTCTTTGATACATAATTTATTTAATATTTTAATATTTAATTATATTTAAATATTTATAAATATAAATATATTTATTTAATAAATAATATTTACTTAAAGAATGATTTACTTGTCTACCCACTCCTTTATTTATTTGGCTGTTTATTTAGCACTTACTTTATCTAAATTACAATGGGAGACACTGAAGTTACAAACAGAAAAGGCAGACTGACTCTGATCTTTAGGTGCTCCTATCCAAAAGGGGACAAACAACACATTGAATACATGGGGTCTTTCAACCCAGTAGCATGTTAAGCTCTTTTAGGGCAGGAATTACTTACTTTTCATTTGTTTATATCTCCAGAGCCTTTGCACACAGCAGATACTAATTAAATGCTCATTGAATTGAATTGACCAAATCATAGTATCAAAACACCATGGAATCCAGTGATTAATTTGTAAAATGATAGACCTGAGTTAGAACTTTTTACCACCCAGGATTTCTACAATGCTTGAGGTGGGTGTTCAATTTTTGGGAACTCTTTGCATGACTCCATGAAGTTCATGCTAGCTCTTTCAAATCCATATTCTTACTCACTCTCAATAAGCTTGGTGACTTGTATCAAGTCGGATATTGTAGTTTGATTGGTATGTTTTATGATCAGTCCACTGGCTTTAGGGATGTGGACATTTTCTTCTTCTAGAAGCTTGGAGACACTTTTGGATGCATTCCCTGCAATGATGTTACACCTGGAACCAAGAGCATTACAGATGCTGTCCCATTGATCAATGTCCTGTTCAATTAATTAAAGAAACAAACAATTATTGACATTTAATTCATGGAATCTAGAAGAAAATTATTAATAATCTGGAAAAATGAACACAATATTCACTTTAGCACATGCACCTTATTTCCCTTTGCTCTGAGGCAATGACTGCTAAGACAGTTGAAAAGATTAATATAGCCCTCAAAAATAAAAGTGAAAATGCTTGGATCAGGTCCAGAAGTGGTCAGGTTGTAGGTGAAAAACTTTTAATAAAAACAGAGTGTTTGACCAACTCTACTGCTTCAGCATAAACAAAGATGGACAAGCTTTCAAACTCCAGCCTCTCACATCAGATGCATAACCACCACTGCACTGGTAAGTTACTATAAGTAATATTTTCCAGACTGATTAAGAAGAAATTCTATTTACAAAGGACTGTAAGGGCTACAAATTGGGCCTTCTCATTTTAATAATCTAGTCTGTTATAAAAATTATTATTTCCAACTGAGATAATGTACTTCAACAATCTCCCACTTGTACATACTTTCTTAAAGTTTATTTTTTTGAAAAAAAGTTGAGCTTTGTAATGCAGAATGTAAACCAAAGACCAGCTCTTCTTCAAAGAATTCAATATTGAAGCATTTGGGATTGGAGAATGGGGGAACCCATGCCATCTTTCTCACCATTTAGAGTATAGCACAAGTTGAGGGAGAGGAAGGGACTCCAAAAGAGTCCAGAAGACTGTTCTTCTGGCACATGGCAGAACAAATCTCTTACCAGAGAGAAAGAAAGAAAAGAAAGTCATGTTTCTTTGTTTTTTAATTTTGTCCACAGTTTTCAAATCCATAATATGTATATTGATGATTTCAATTTGTTTGTAGGATAAGGAAAGTGAATTTTTATGAAAAGTATCAGACACCAATGAGCAAAGGATCCTTTTCAAGAGATCAATTTGGACCAAGAACAAATCTCACTATTTCAGACTATTTGAAATGCAATCTTTTTTTCAAATACATAAAATGTCCCAAAAGTTTTTAATGCATTTTAAAACTTTCATTGTTTAATAATAAATCATGAAAACTTATAAGTTCATTAAGACTTTTGGTACACCATGTATATATATATATATATATATATATATTATATATAATATATATATGTATATACCTAAATGTGTGTATATGCATATAGTATATACAATTATGGAAATTAGGCTAAAAATATTGTCCAATAAAAGTTGGAGTTTTGTGAAAAGAGCACCAGATTTGTCAAAATTCAAATCCTAACTCCATGGCTTATGAGGAACAAATCAAAGCTTCCCTGAGGCTATTTCCTCATCTGTAAAATGGGAGTGTTGGATACAGCTTCTAAAATTCCACCATTTCTGAATCTTCTTTAAAATAAATAAAAATCCTTTCCAATTCATGTTCTTTCATTCTTCCTTTGGGGAATAGTTCCAAATATACATGATTACTCTATTAGCAGTAATCAAAACATGGAACTGTGCTTATGTAATAATGATGTGTTTCTACATAAGTAGTCATTGCTAAAAAGACCTCCATCCTCAGGGCTTGTGTAGCTTTTTGCTTGCTGGCAGCCCAGTTCTAGAAAGGCATCATCAAATGTAATGGAGCATACCCAAATCAGACTGATTCCAATCTGCACTCTGAACAGACTTTTGATTCATTACTGAACCCAATCTGATATGCATTCAAAAGGTATTAACCAATCAAAGTGAATTTCCTGCGCTTATTCTTCCCTGCTTGGCTATATTCCTATGAGGAGGCAAGGACTGACATAAGCCCTTGATAAAGGATAGAGACCTTACATCTTTGCCTCCCCACAAAGATGTATTGGCTTGAGCATATGACCCTGTTGCAGCTTCTTTCTCTATTGCATCTATTCTTCCTACTTTTAGGTAATGGAGTATCAGAGATATCTACAAATACAGAAGCTTCAAAAACGTATACTATTAAGAGCCAGAAGTCTGGAAGCTGAAGTTCATTCAAGGATTTACCAGAAAACTTTAGTGAAGCGTGAAGCTCATATAATAGAACATATCTGGCCTTGTACAAATCAAAGGCAGTCAAGTGAAAGCAATATCGGTTCATTAATCGACTGTGCTAGCAACTATTCAGTTGCTTTACATTTTGTGTCTTCTCTTCCCAGGGACTGAGATGGTAGATGGTAGAGTGTAAATCCCAGTTTGATGGGGAATGCTTTGAAAATTCACATTTTACTGAATTGTTGCTTTATAAAAGCTCATTGATTTTAAGTGGTTAAATAAAAGTGAGTGCCACTAATCACTGGGGAATGATTAGATTGAATAGACAACAGAATGAGGATTTGAGCTGACAGCATTAGAGCAGAATCATGCCAACCCCTCAGGACATCCCTGGAATCTTGAGGTAGAGAGGTGATCATCTTTCTCAAGGTATGCATATTGAATAGGAAATTAAGTTCAGAGTTTTACTACAATAAGTAGCTATCACTCCAGGTAAGTGTTTTCATTATCTGTCTGCTGAGTCATCTTATTTAAAATGGTACAAGATTACACGTCAGCAATACAAGTCCAAATGATCACATACTAGAAATGGTGATATCCAAATTAATTAGTTATTAAAATAATAAAAACAATTGTTTGAATTTTTTTTATATATTTTCTCATGATTCTTGTAACTCCTTTTTTGAGGCAGGAAGAGGTATCATTTTACAAAAGAGGAAATAGAGATTCAGAGAGAGAGAGAGAGACAGAGAGAGAGAGAGAGAGAGAGAGAGAGAGAGAGAGAGAACAGGAATAAAAGTCATCTGACTCAAGTTCCAATACTTTTTCCAGGATACAATACTTCCCACCCCAGCACTATACTCAGAGGCCATGAGTTCAAATCCTAGCACTGTCACCTGTGTGACCTTGGATGTGTTGTTTGACCTCTCTGGGGCCCAGTTTCTCATTTACAAAATGAGAGATTAGCCTTCAATGACAGCAGCTTTAAATTTATCATCTTATGATCCTACCTTATAATCATGAGCTAAGGAGTGCCACCTTACCTCTTTCCGCACGGGATCAATTAATGCAGTTATTGAAGGGAATTTATTGATTAGGTCCACATATATATCAACCATCTCAGATGGATATTTGAATACTCCTGTTGTCACTTCATACTTCCCTCTGGTCTGATACAGAGAAGTAAAAAAGTTAATATGAAATGGGGATGTTGTTGTTCAGTTATTTTAGTCCTGATTCTTTGTTGGCTTATTTAGGGTTTTCGTGGCAAAGATGCTAGAGTGGTTTTTACATTTCCTCCTTCAGGTCATTTTATGGAGGAGGGAAAGTGAGGCAAACCAGGTTAAGTGACTTGCCCAGAGTCACATAACTAGTAAGTGACTGAGGCTAGATTCTAACTCAGGATTTCCTGACCATAGAACCAGAACTCTATCCATTGTAATACATATATGAACTATTATAATGCTTTATGGTTTACAAAATACTATCTTCACAAGAATCCTAGGTAATCATTATTATACCCATTTTACCACTAGGAAAACAGGATTAGTCACATTACTAATACATGAGAAAACTAGAATTCCATACCTAGTCTTGCCCCTTATAGTATGGTGTTTTCCTAATCGGGTTTATGGAATCCAGGTAAAGCAACAAACATTTATTAAGAATCTACTATAGGTTACAAAAGTAATAATCAGTGTTCTCAAGGAACTCATAGTCTAATCAGGGATTCAAAGTGTAGACCACCATGTTCAAACAAATTCAGGACAAATTGGCCATGATTGTAAAAGAAGGTATTAGCATTAGGAGAAGTGAAGAAAAGATTCTTGCAAAAAGCAGGGTTTTAGTTAAGATATGAAGAAAGGAGAAAGGTCATTCCAGGGCCGGGGCCAGCCAGTGAAAATTCCCCAAGTCTGGAGATAGTTTGTCTTGTGAGAGGGACAAGACCAGTGTCACTGGATTACAGAGAATGTGAAGAGGACTAAGATGTAAGAAAAGTAAAAAAGGTTCAGTAAAACACGTTATTTCAGATTGCATTTATCTGGGGGGGTGGGATCTTTTATATTTTATGTCAAATAATAGCTGTCAACACGGACTTGGGGAAAAGCTTAATACTGTTTCAAATGAAGTAACTGCTCTAAGCCAGATCCACATCCCCCATCGGACCCCACAGATTTCTTCCCACTTCTTTTAAAGGGAGCCTTATACATAGAGAGAAACCTGGAGGTACCGAGTGGGATGAAAAAATTACTTTGATTTAGGTTTTTTAAATTGTGCCAGACACCCAACTGTCTGGGTACAAGGACAATAAACTGAAGTAAGCCCATGGAACAAGACAACAGTGAGAACCCTGCCTACTCACTAGAGTCTAACTGTAGAGCTTAGTTTTGTAACCAACAATATACAAACAACTTTGTCATTCTAGGTAGGCCATGCTTCTGTTCTTAAACAACCTGAGATGTAAAATAGGACTGATGAAATATTGAAAAAAAGAATATGAAACAGATGGAGGTTTATATGGAGGCAATGATTCTATGCCATAATCTCATAGGATAGAACTTTGACTTCAATCCTATCATAAAAATGATGTGTCACTCTGATGTGGAGCTCCCAAAACCACATGAACTAGGAGAAAGAACACCAGATAAGAAATGCTGGGGTCTGGTCCAAGGCTCTCTCTCTAATTTACTGTATGATTCTAGGAAAATCACCTGACTTCTCTGGGAATCATTTCCTCAGTTTTTAAAACTTTATGTGTGTGGGGAGGGGTAGGATTATATGATCTCTATGGTTTCTTCTAATTCTAACACACTATGATTTTGATGGGAAATAGTTTTGAAGGATTAGTTTTCATTTCAGTTTCCATAATACTGGTTAAATTTTCTATGTGCAGCTACATATTTTTTTTAATACTAGGTGTCTCCATTTCACCCAGAATTATTGATAGAAGGACAATTCACAGGACTAATTCTACTTACTAAATGAGACAATGGTTTTGACTTTCTCAATTTATGACTCGGTCACTCATTCTTAGGCAACCTGCTGGCCTTCCACTGCTAAGGACTCAGCATATTAATTCAAACTTAGTCTAGTCACCTGATTGGTATAACCCATTGCAACCCAGAACTCAGGGGCTCTACAGATGATATACAAACCTCAGTAGGACCACAGTGCACAACTACATTGAATCAGTCATGTATTATCAAGTAAGTCAATCAGGAGGCATTTTGAATATTATTTATTATTACTATTATTCTCTTGCACAAATAAAGAAATAGATCCAAAGGCGAAATTTCCTAAGGTCACAAACACATATTACCTATTTTAGCTATCTAGATATTTTCATTTTTATAACACTTGTATTAACATTACAATAGTAGTCCATTAAAATGACAAATGTATTTTTAACATATTTCCTATTTTCAATTAAGGAGGGTGGTAAAAAGAACTAAATTGCTTTTTAGAAATCCTGGGATTACTGCTCCCCTTCCCTTAGGCTAAGGTCTAGTCTACAATTGCCCTACAACTTTCACAACTAGTGTTTTATGTGTTTACTTAAAGCCAGATTACTTTCTTAGAAGCCTGATTGCCTTCATCTCTGTTTATCTGGAAACCAGGCTCACTTACTCCATCTTTTCTGAGGATTTTTGGAAACAGCTGAACAAGAAAATAGATGCATTTAGGAGCCATTTATTCACTGCTTTTTATGGGGCAGGCACGGTCTCAATGCATTGGACATACAAAAATAAATCAAAACATAGTGTCTTCCTTCAAGGTTTATAATGGGGAAGAAAATGTGAACCTAGGTAGACATATACAAAGTAAAAATAAGGCAGTCTTAGAACAGAAGACACTAACAACTGGGGTATCTGAATGATTCTTGAGGTCAGGGATTCTAAGAGACAGAATTTAGGGAGAAGAGAATTGCAAACAGGAGGAGATCTGATGCAAAGCACAGAGACAGAGGAGTGTTTCATGTTAAGAACAGCTAGAAGGCCATTAAGGACTATAATCCCACAGCAGAAATCCCCAGTATGGAAGATGGAAACATAAACTTTACTTTAAAAAGTTCTAACAGCCATAAGAACTAGGAAGAACATTTAAATGGTTGTGGTAATATTGAATTCTGACCATATCAGGAGTTTGGGGGGAGGGGGGGAAGAGTTCCTGCTTTCAAGATGATCTGGTGATATCAATTGTATATATATACATATATGTATATATATACATATTATACACACATATATATATATATGTGTTTTGTTTTATTTTATTTTAAATAAAGTTTGGCTTCACCAAAGAATGTGGTGATAGTAGAATTGCATGATAAGGCCAAAAAAGTAAAATGACAGCCAGTTGTGAATGACTTTATATGCCAAACAGAGAAATTTTATTTACTCTTAGAGGTAATAGGAAACCACTTGATTTATTTAGTAGGAAGGTGATATTGTCAGACCTGAGCTTTAGGAAAAATCAATGACAGCAATGTGCAAGATGGACTTGAGACTAGGAGACCAATTAGAAAGTAATTACAATAGTTCATTCAGGAGGAGCTAATGATTATCCTTCATTTTCAAATAAGACTATGGTTTCAGGGGAGGTGATGCCAATGATAAGTACATGAATTGGATTTGAGTGAGGGGGATGTGCTGTCATCAGCCTCACTTTTTCCTCCAGAGCCATCTGAGTCCAGTAGCCAGATAGGAATCAGGATGACTGGAGATGGTCCAGGTGTGAGGTGATCAGGGTTAACTGACGACCAAGGTCACATAGCCATTAAGTGGCAAGTGTCCGGGTTTCAAACTCCTGTCCTCCTGAATCCAAAGCCAGTACTCTACCTACTGCACCACCTAGCTGCCCCTCCGGAGCTGATGAGGGCCTGCTTATGATTTAAGAGAAGAGACATACGAGAGGGATATTGTGTGAAGATGTACTTGAGGTAGAGAGATGTGAAAATAGGTCCAGGTGAAAGGTGATGAGGGCCAGAGGTAAGGTGGTAGCTGTATGTTTGGAGAGAAGGGGGACATATTGAGGGGATGTTGTAAGGAGAGAAATAATTCAATGATTGATTAGCTATGGGGGGGATCAAGGATGACACAAAGGTTATAAAACTATGGGAGTAGAAAGATGATAAAATCTTCAACAGTAATAAGGAGGTTCAGAAGAAAGGTAGGTTTGGAAGGAACATTGCTGAGCTATGTTTTGGACATGTTCAGTTTGAGATGATTATGGCATATCAAGTTTGAAATGTTTAATAATTAGTTGGAATGGAACTGGAGTTCACTGAGATATACTAAAGATTCATTATATATATGTGTATATATATATATATATATGAATAAAAAATGAAAAATCATCCACTCTATTTAAAGAACTGGAAGTACAAGTAGAAAGATGATGACAGTTCCTGCTCTCAAGAAGCTTAATTTTAAAAGGGAATATAGAGAGTTTCAGTTCCAAGTAAGATGGAAATGTCCCAGGGTAATATGCCTTTTAAAATGTAATTTCCACTAGTAAAATTTTGTCTATTTCTGATATTCAACCATTTGACAGGGTCAAGGACTTTGGGGGCCCCAAATCTTCTTTTTTGGATTCTCAGTAGCTGTGGCTGCTGATGAGGTGAGGTCTGCAGACCCTGCAGAAGTAGCTGTGAGGTCAGATGTCACCCCATCACAAGGATGATGACTACAGGGGATGGGCTGGAAGCAGAGCAATCTTGGTGTGCAATTATTTGATCTAAGGCTTCTTTGTACAATGGTAGAAGTTAATAATTGCTTATTGTACTGGCAAGGATGGGAATCATCTGTCCAAGCATAATAACTGAGGCAATGAAAGTTGATGAATTCACAAAGCTAGAGAGTATGGTAAGAAAAGAGAAGGGGTCTCAGAATAAAAAATCTTAGAGCTATATCCATAGATAATATACATGAATGGACAAAGAACCAGTAAAGGAGACTGAAAGGGGGCAACTAAGTAGGGGAAAAAATTCAAAATACAATAAATCACATAAAATAAAAGTAGAAAAGAACAGTATCATGGAAACTCAGAAAGGATAGAGTATTCAGAAGGAATAAGTGCTAAACAGTGTCAAATGTTACAGAGGAGTCAAGAAGATTGAGGAACTAAAAAACCATTAGACTCAGAACCTAAGACAACTGGCTACTTTAGAGAGTTTTCAGTTGAATAATGAGGATGGAAATCAGATTACAATAACATTTAGAAGGAAATGAGAGAAGAAATGGAGATGGCTGTATAAATGACTTTATCAAGGAGTTTAGCTCAGAAAGGGATATGAGATGCAGGAAAAATAGCTAATGGGAATGGTTCGATCAATTAAGTTTTGTTTTGAAAGAATAGGGGAGGGGGAAAAAGTAGATAATAAGACTGAAGTTGAGACAGTCAGAGGGGGAGGGAGGGAGAGAGAAAGAAAGAGAACAGAGGGAGAACAGAGAATAGAGAGAGAATAGAGAGTACAGAGAGAGAGAGAGAGAGAAGGTAGTTATTGAGGAAATATGTTGAAGAGTCAGGAGGTAATGGGATCAAGGACACAAGGGGTTGACCTTTGCAAGGATAAGGACCACTTATTCAGAGACACTGGAGGAAGGAGGAGACAGCTGGGATCACTTCAGAAAAATGAAATCCACTCTTGACCTTCCAAGGATTTGAATTATGCAGCTGCAGAATTCTAGAAAAGGGACCCTAATGATAGGTGTTCTAACAATGATGTTGATAAATAATGATACATTTAAGTTTGCAGAACACTATATACATTTGCAGAACACTATATACATTACTCTTATTTTCCAGTCCCCTCACTTGATAGATTGAAATTAAAGCCAGAGAAGTGAAGCAAAATGACACACTGAATGGCCAGTTTGAGACTATAATAAAGAGAGATGTCTGAGGTCATGGGGTGAAGATAATAAAACTCGAGCCCTCTGATTCATAAATACATTTCTTATTTTGCCATTCATTCCAATTTATATTATTATCTTGCTTTTAATATAACAGAGGAGGAGATTAATATGTGAAGATACCAAAAACAAAACTTACGTAGTCAATCAATTCATGGGCAGCACAATTTATGGCTAAATACAGGTTGATTCCTAACTCCAGTCCCAGGTTGCCACAGATTCCTTGTAGAAAGTTCAATGGCTGCTCAATAGTATCAAAGTTGATGGATAAGCAACCTATATAGGACAACTTGCCAACTATTTGAGTCTATAAGACAAAAGAAAACAATGTGTGCAAATAGAACATGTTATGGCACAGAGTGATATTTTGTAAATAGGCATAATCTAGAAAGTCAACTCTCCTCACGCTATGTGGAGTTAGCTTCCTGCCCCTCCTTCAACATTAGCTTTCTATATCAGGAAGCAAATTTAAAGATGTAAAAGATTGGGTGACAGGCAGCTAGGTGGCTCAATGGATAGAGCACCGGCCCTGGAGTCAGGAGTACCTGAGTTCAAATGTGGCCTTAGTCGCTTAATAATTAATTCCCTAGCTGTGTGGCCTTGGGCAAGCCACTTAACCCCATTGCCTTGCAAAAAAAAAAAAAGATTTGGTGATAGTTCCATATTCCTCTGTGGGCAGGATTTTTCCTGCTTATCTGTGAATACTGCATTTTTCTATACTTCTTACTATTCACTGTCATGACACATCTCATCTGCTCCTCATTTGTCAAAAGGCAAAGTTCATTTGGGGAGCAGTAACTTTTCCATTCTATAACATATACTTACTGTAGTAGGACCCTAGATTTATGATCATCAGTCATACTAGAGTATAATTGTTATTTCCCTCATTAGATCATGAGTTTCCTGAGGCCAGGGATTCTCTTTTGCCTCTTTTTGTATCTCTACCACTTAGGACAGTGTCTGGCACTTGGAAGGTGTTTAATAAATGTTTATTGATTGGTTTATTGATGACAAGTAAAAAAAGTATTACTTTTGTCACAGAGATTTGAATTTTTATTTATTTTTTTTGCTAGGCAATGGGGTTAAGTGGCTTGCCCAAGGCCATACAGCTAGGTAATTATTAAGTGTCTGAGGTCAGATTTGAACTCAGGTACTCCTGATTCCAGGGCCAGTGCTCTATCCACTGAGCCACCTAGCCTCCCCCAAAATTTGAATTTTAACAGAAATCAAAGTCTTAATGATACGAAGTTTTGAAATTTGATTTTAGACCCAGTCAGTCAATGGGGAAAGACCTGAAGGAGAAAGAGGCTTTGATAGAGGTCTATTCCCCTTATAAGGCAAGGCCAGATGACACTAGATAGATAAAAGGTTCTGACCTCTTCTTAAGGTACAGTTAAATATGGCAAATGAATAGTCCAAGTGAGATGTAAGTCATACTCAAAAGCATATAATAAATAGACTGAAAATGAGGTATCATGTTGAATAATTGACATGGAGTCAGGAAATCTGGATTTGAATCTATACTATACTAGTATGGGACCACAAATGGATCGTGTAAAGTCATGGAGTTTCAGTTTCCTTATCTGAAAATTGGAAAAAAATATTTGTTCTACCTGCCTCACAGGTAGTTATGAGGAAAGTGTCTGGTAAGGCCTATTATGTTAAATATGTTAAACACAAATGTACATGTTCAACTTTTAATGCCCCCCCCCATGGGTAGGAGAGGGGGGTGATAGGAAGATGTAGAATTCATAATTCTGCAAATGGATGAATGTTGGAAAATTACCATTGCATATAACTGGAAAACTAAAATTTCATTTAAAATTAAAAATAGGCATGAAGTAGGGGATAAATATACTGAAAACTCTTAACTATAAAATTTGCTAACATATACTATCAACTTCTTAATCTATCATTTAATATGCACCAAGGATATATATGTCTCAACATTTTACCAAAAGAAAAGATGACAATTGTCATCTTCAGTTGTTAGAGAATTGACTGACTTTGGTGGAAATTAACTATCTAAAGTATACAGAACCCTCCCTTTTTTATGAAAATGTAATAGAGTTAATCTGAATGTGTTACTGACTCAACATATACTGTTTTTATGAGTTGCCTTTGTTGCAAAACTTTCACTGTAAAATATGTTTGTTGTTATATTTACACATTGTTAACAAGTGAAGTGTTACTCCTTAACTTTCCTGACCAAATTTGAATTCATAGCAGCAATGTCTTTGAAATGGTTTTTACAATTCAATTGAAGTCAAAGAACAGATGGAAATGTCCTAGTTTAAGTCCTGGCTATCTCTATTATAAATCTGAATGAATATTCAACTTCCGTTCAATCATCCCAACCCTTCACTGGCAGAAGTTCTATGAATAATCCTGTTTCATGGTTATAACTGCTTTCCAAAAGTTCACTATGCCTGCAGCCTACTGCTGTTAATAACCAAGCAGCCTATTTAGGTAAGTTTATATCTCTAACAGGTGACGTGATTCAGTTTTTCGGAGCCCTATGCCTATCAAATATCCTAACCCTTCTTACAGGTTTGAAAAATAAAAATTTGTGGAGAAAATCTGCCTGGTATTATAATTATGTGTAAAAGTCCTTCTGTCAGGACTTAGACTGGCTGCCTTGGGAGAATTTCAAAAGCCTCTAGGAACTCTGTTTCTTTCTAATGCCCATATAACAGTAGAAATTTAATTTAAAATTAATTGGAAACTAAATATGAGTGGGTCAAAGGACAAATCATAAAAATAAACAATAATTTCACTAAAGAGAATGATAACAATGATACAACATAATAAAATGTTTGAGATACAGCCAAAGAGAACTCAAGGAAAAATTTATATCTCTAAAACTATTACATCAATAAAATAGGAAAAAAAGATCAATGAATTGTGTATGCAGCTATAAAAACCTAGAAAAAAGCACAAATTAAAAATCCCCAATTAAACACCAACTCCAAAATCCTGAAATCCAAAGGTGAGATTAATAATATAGAAAAAATTATTGACCTAATATATAAAACTTATGAAAAAAGATATATTAAAAATTAATTAATTGGATTTAAAATAAAAAGCCCATGTAGCTGTAGAATTAATTGCAAGTTTGTATATAAATATGCACTTAATTTATATTTATTGATTGATTTACTTACTGAACCTTTTTTCCCTCCATTTTGGCCTTTTTTGGACTCTGGTTTTGGAGTATGGGGCTATGAAAAAGAAATAAAACTGATCAAGAATCATATTGGATTCAAAGAAACAGATCAGCAGAAACAGCCATCACATTTGCTTTCCAAGACATCACAGCAATGATACAGCACCACAGGTTCTATCTATATTTAATTGCAATTTCTCTGTTTATATCTTTGGTATCAGATTTTTATTTGGGTAACTCATACGATTTTACATAGAGACTCATTATAGAATATTTTAATAAACCTGTGTAAACTCTATCAATGGCTCCCAAAACTTTTTTTGAAATGTGACTGAGTGTCTGTCAGTTGGGAATGAGCATGATGGGGAGTAAGAGATTTTCCTTGGTCAACCTTTGTCAACCATATCCATTATCCACAATGGATACATACATACATATGAAGTGGGACTCTACAGCAATGTCATTTTCAAGAACTGTCTTCAGGGTCTACAATATATGACTGTTTTGTTTTTTTCCATATTCTCAATGGTGGCAAATCACCATCCTGTGAAGGTGGATTTTACTTTTGAAAAAGGCCAAAAATGATTTTGGAGCCAAACTTGGTAAGGTAGAAGATCAACCTGGATAAAATTACTTAGGGTTCAAAAAAAAAAACAAACCAAGAAGTGACTAGAAAATAGTGAGAATGATTGTTTTGTATGCCTTATAAAAAAAGACTCTTGATGGTAGTTATAAAAGAGTTCAAAAGCATCTGAATTATGGAAACATTACTAGAATAAGTAATATAAAGGAATAAGTGTATAATTTTCCAAAGGTATTACTTTAACAGGAACTACATATTTAATGAGTTCTGTCCATCTATTGAAAAAACCCATCTCATTCTTTTATAGTCATATATCATAAATGTATACATATAGCATTCATCCTCTGTCTTCTTTCAATTGTCACTTCCACATATCCACATATAGGCACACAAAATTACAGAAGCTCAGAATGTCACCAGATATGGTTCTTTTCATTTTCCCTTCTCCCATGGTACTTTGTATCTAATAGAGACTCAATGAATATTTAATTGAGAAAAATCATATAGCTTTCTTCTCTTAGTTCATTGAATTTCTGTTCAATAGTGATAGAACATCAGATTCCCATCCTTTACTTAATGAAAAACTATGAAAACCAGTTGTTTTCTTTATAGATGGATTATTTTTTAAAAACTAAACTATAATCAAACTTAACAAACAAAACTTTTTGTTAACAAGCCTTAGACATTCAATAAACTCATGAAAGTGGTCCATGCAATTACAGGGAAAGAATCTGGAAAAAATGTGTTTGTTACTTATCTCCACCAACCCCCCAATGGCCCAAAACAGCAGTACCAAGAATTCTGTAACTGAAGCAAAGAATAGTAATGGCAATAAACTATGGGCCTAGACTTGACATTTTCTACTTTGAAAAGCAAAGTCATGTCTTTGGTGCTTTCATTCATTTTCATAAATGCTTTGTGTTGATTTGAGCTTTAATGTGACTGATGACAGTCATTACCTACTGAAAATATTCCATTTCTTCAGTCCATTTTTCAAAATGGATTTAAAATGAAGAACTAATGGATGGCTGTGCTTAACTGTTTTTAAAAATCTGATGCCCCCTTATACCCTTAAAATAACATTTTTTTTCTCTGCATTGCTAGTATTCTAACCTATGAAACCTCTTTTAAAAGAATTTGGTCAAGTAACATAATAGTCACATTTTTTTATGTTTAAACACTTGGAATTTGGTTACATCTCCTTTCAAAAGAAGCATGCCATAAAGAAAAAAAGCACTGCTCCAGAATTTAGCAGACTTGGGTTCTTAGTCCTGGTTCTACCATCAACTTTATGTATCACCTCAGCTAAGTCATTTCACTTTTCCAGGGCTGTTTTCTCATTGGTAAAATGATGTCAGCTGAACTAAAGAATCTTCAAGATATCTTGCATTGCTAATATTCAACATTAAATTTATGGGGGGAGGGGGGAGGTCTTTAATTTCATCAGTATGATTAACAAGAAAATGATGGCTATTACCAAGTACCTTAAGTCTAGGTTTCAAACACTTGACTCTGTCCCCAAAAGTCAATGTCACTTCCAAGGACTTAAAAATGGTGCTTTTCTGAGTCTTATTCCCTCCCCCAGAAGATTCTTACCTGTTATTTCAGAGACCAGTGTATGATATTAGGGACATGGAGTCATATAGCTCTTCTCTCCAAAGTCAGACAAGGTCTTACATTGGGATCACTTCCCTTTGAAATAGCAATCAAGCCCCCATATTAAACTAGAATTGGGACCCTTACCCCATCAGACAATGTATAAATATAAATGACAAAAAGATTCAGTAGAAAATATAGAAAATTCCCTAATATATGCTATATTTGATCCTAGAAAGTATATGAGTATGTATTAACACATTAAATAGCAATTAAATCTCTTTACTTACTTTGTCAATCATCTTAGTAATTTGTTTCTGAATTTCTAAAAGCATTGTGATACCCTGCAAATGAAATCAGTTTTAATAAAATTAGTTTTGTAATATTTTAAATGGAAAAATTTATACAACATAAAACTAGTATGAAACACTCAGATCTATTCAGATTACATTACTGCATTCATACATTCTATGTAGTTCAGACAAATAGACTTTCTGTTTTCTCCTACACAGTAGTCCATCTCCTATTCCTGTGTCTTTACATTGACTATATCCCCATACCTGTAATATACTTCCACCACATTTTGGCCTCTTAAAGAGTCCCTGGCTTCCATCAAGATTACCCAAGAACCACCTTCTCTTTCCAGCTACAACCAACAATGATGATACAACAATAACGGTAATATCAACAACTGTGAGGTTGATGAGTCACTTTACAAATATTACCTCATTTCATCTTCATAATAACCTGGGAGATAGATGCTTTTTATCATCACCATTTTACAAATGAGTTAACTTAGACAAAAGTGAAATAATTTGCCTTAGATCACAAAATTTCTGAAATAAAGTTTCTGAGGCAAGATCTGAATTCAGAGTTTCCTAACTCTGGATCCAGGTTACTATCCACTGCAAAATTTAACTTCTCAGTGCTTTCCTTTCCTCTTCTCTACCCCCTCCCCAAATTTTTTGTGTTTACTTTACAAACATATTTTATATTCTTATTGCTATGCATTATTATATTACATGTATTATATTGCATGTTCATTGCATATAACACACAATCTATATTGTCCACATTGTCTTCCTGATAGAATGTCAACTCCTTCAGGTTAGGAGTCACTTCATTTTTGTCTTCTATTTTCCAGTGCCTAGTACTATATGTCTGGCACACAGGAAGAGATTAATAAATGCTTTTTATATTTTCTGTATCATGGAAAGGTAAGGCCAAAGAGAAACTGTTTTTCAGTAGTTTCAGTTGTGTCTAACTCTTCATGACCCCATTTTGAACTTTCTTGGCAAAACTACTATAATAGTAATGGGCAGTTAGGTGGTGCAGTGGATAGAGCACCAGCCCTGGTGGTGGACCTGAGTTCAAATTAGGCCTCAGACACTCAATACTTACTTAGCTATATGACTTTGAGCAATTCACTTAACCCCATTGCCTTGCCAAAAAAAAAACCACCCAAAAAATAGTGTAGTAGTTTGACATTCCTTTTTCAGGCTGTCCCCTATTTTACAGATGAGGAGCTGAGGCAAATAGGGATTTAGTGACTTGCCCAGGTTCACACAAGTAGTAAGCCTCTGAAGTCAAATTTGAATTCAGATCTTTTTGACTCTAAGCCCAGTGTTCCATCCACTGCATCATCTAACTGCTCAAGCCTAGAGTAAGTTCTACTCATAAACAGATTCCAGTTTCCCTAATCAGCCAGTATTGCTATTATATAACTAATTAGATTGATCAGATGTGTATATATTCCACTTGTAGAACATTTAATAAATGAAAAAATAAAGATGTCTAATTTTGATTAAAGTTCCATTTTGTGACAATTCTTCCTTTTACTCCACCCCTTCCAGAAAGTTCTTTCCATTTTTCTCCTTTAATTCCTCCACCTCTGGGGTCATAAATCTAGTGGACCTAAAAGGAGAAAATGCAATGATGATGAAGAGTATTTTTTTCTAAAATGTTGTGAGAGAGCCTGAAATACTTGTTGAACTGTTAATCCAGGATGTGGAATGCAGATCACTTCTTTCATCAGATTAAGCTTTCCAGATGATGACTTCCCACAGCTGAGCATGGTGACCATCAGTAAAGGAAGACTCAGTGCAGTTGGTGATTCCTAGAAATGGGGACAGACACATGAAAACAAGAATTTTAAAAAAAGGTCATTGTTGACCATGCAATTAACTTGCCCCTGACATAGATACTGACCTGTTTGTTTTTCAGTGATGCAATATTTAAATACAATGGAGTATTGGTCAGTTGGGCACAAGTTTTAGCCACAGCTAATGATACGACACCTATGGCCATACTACCATGGAGTATGGGCTCAGGAGGCTCTGCTGGTGGGAGTGGTTTCTCTGGAAGAGTCTCCTTCCTTCCTGGAGATTGGAAAAGACACAAAAAGGCACTCAATGGACATGGGAGACCTGTTCTTGAATCTTTTCTGTTGGTTGATTGTTTTGTTAGGAGTTTGTTTCCTCTTTAGTAGAATTATTGTTATATTACTTTAACTATCACTGGCAGTTTATATAACCTTTAGGGATTCTTTCTTCACTTTCACATTCATTTGAGACCAAACCAACAAGGCTGTATATGAGACAGGAAGCAAGAATGGACATGTTCAAACATAGGGGAACTCCTTTCTAAGGAACTCTTTTATTCGTGTTTAAGAGTCCTACCCCCAAATAGGGTCTGGGTTTCTAGTCTACAAGCAGGGTCATGCTTTGTTCCTTATCTGGGGAGTTATAGGGAAAGGGGTAGAGAAGATGGAAGAAGAAAAGAGTGTAAACCAAAGAAAATCTTTTAGAGAGGAGGAAATCCCATCATAGCTTTCTGAATCTCCTTGAACACACAGTTGCTTTCTAGTGATCTAGCACTTTAGTAAGGATGAAACATAATTCTATGGTGGGTAGGTTACAAAGTTTAGCTCAGATTTGCCCCCAAAAGTGACTTTGGAGGCAGAATCTAAGTCAAAGGAACCAAGAAAATCTCTTAGCTCTCCTTTTTCACACTGATGCTAAAGAACCATCCAGAAATTCATGAAACTCAAACCTCTTTGTCCTTTCTTCTTTGAAGGTGGTGGAGGGGGTGGGAGTGGTGTTGGTGTTGGTTGGGGTGCAAAAGAAAATGACTGCTCCAAGCTCAGTTCTAATTCTTTACTCTCTTTATCTTCTTGTACTTTGTTTGCCAAAAAGTTCCTGGATGGGGACAAAAACATTCTATTGTAATACTCTTATTAAAAATGCCATTTTGTCATGTGGTTGAGTTGCCCACAAAGACATTGTTAGTGTTTTATGGATTAACTTTACTTTTTAATTGCTTGAGAAAACCAAGCCATCATTTGAATTTCTAGCTCAAATAATTTTGCTAAAAAAATGTTTTGAAATTGAAAATAATTTTGGACCTAAATCAATCAAATATCTGCTTAGATTTCATCCATTCTTAATTTTAGAAATATTTAAAAATAACATTTAAGTTATCTGAAGTTATCTAATCTGATGAATTATTGCTATTTTTATTTAAATGAACAAATTTGTGGGCAGCATGGTGGTGTAGTAGATAGAGTGCTAGGTTTGGAATCAGGAAAACTCATCTTTGTGAGTTCAAATCTGGCTTCAGACACTTACTTGCTGTGTGATCCTGGGAAAATCACTTAACTCTGCCTCAGTTCCTCATCTGTAAAATGAACTGGAGAAGGAAATGATAAACCACTCCATCATCTTTGCCAAGAAAATCCCAAATGGGGTCACAGAGTCTGACAAGACTATTATTACTGAACAATAACAAAATCAAAGTAAGAAAGTAAAGAAGAATGAAACTATGTATTTTCATTAATTTGCTTATTGTATCATTGTAAAAAAGTGACAATCATTCCAAAATGTGGTGACATATTTTCTAATAATGACAATAACAATAATATATTGCATCTATGCCACATTTTATTATTTATTTATCTTTTGTGTGAGATAAGGAGTACAAATATTTCCATTTTACATGGGAGGAAACAGAGGCTGAGAGAAAAAAGAGAGACATTTAATAAATGACAGAGCTGGAACTCAAATAAAGGTCTTCTGACCCCTTCTGCTATGCTCTTCCATTTGTTATTCATTCATACAATAAACATCATGATTTGACACTGCTTATTATGCAGCATGCTATGCTAGGTACTTTGGATAAAAAGATGAAATGATACCCTTTGCCCTCAGGAAACTTATAAATTCATAGGATGACAAGCCATATATTAAGGCAAACTGTGCTAGCTGTGAAGGAAAAGTTGGTGACAGGTACAAAATTGGGACAAGAGGAATTATTTTAGTTGGGATGGGTAATCTGTAATTGTTTCATCACTCTTGAAGTAAAGAGAAGGATTTCAGAAAATGGAGTTAGGAAGAAATCTATTTCAGGTGAGGGGAGAGCTTGATCAACTCCATGGAGGCAGTAGGGAAGAGAAGAGGATTTGTATTCATGGAGTACCTACATGGCAGGAACTTTGTATTCTAAGCACCAAGTGTTATGTATGCTAATTGCCTGTTACAATTATCCATGATCCTCACAATAACCCCGTGAAGTAGATCTTATATTATCATCCTCATTTTATAGTTGGGGAAACTAAGGCAAATAGAGAAGAGATACTAGTCTAATTTGAATAGAATGCAGATCTTGTAGAGGGGAGATGTACAAAATAAGGAAAGATCTAGACTAGGAAGGATTTTGAATTCCAGGGCAAAGAATTTTCCTTTGAGCTTGTATTTAATTCTTTGGGCAAAGGTGTGGCATTAACAGACCTGTGAAGTAGGAAGATTCTTTTGACAAAAACTGGGAAAGGTAGATTGGTGAGGGGCAAGATTAGAGGCAAGGAGACCAATTAGAAGGATCTTATCAAGATTCATACAAAGGTAGTGAGGGGTTGGATTTTAGTGGTTTCAGTAGGAATGGAAAGGAGAGGACAAATATAGAGCCTGTTCTGAAATTATTGTCAAAAAATTTGTCAAATAAATAAATCTTGTACAAATATGTCAAAAAATGTGTAAAAAGTATAATGTAATAAAAGAAACATTGGGTTTGAAGTCAGAAGTTCTGTGGTCAAATTTCAGCTTTGGAACTTGGCACCTCTTTTCTTAAACTGGTTTCAGGGAGCTACCTTTAGAAAAGAGACCCTTTACCATGGCATGTACAAAAGACTTACGTGAGTAACCGATCTACCACCTCCTGTTGGGTTGGTTCCAGCCCTTCCAGAAGCTCAGTCATTGACTCGTTTACCCACTGCACAGCTGTGCTGATGGCTTCATTACGCTCAAATTCTACTGTATCCACCATATCTGGCATTGCAGTTTCCAGGACATCAAAGTGAGAAGACATGATAGCAGAAGTAATACTCTGAAAGTCATACAAATTAATTCTACTTTCTAGTCAAGTTGCAGGAATATCACCAAAATGAACAACTCCACTTTTTCTTCTTGAAATAATGAATCCTAACACTGAGATATTTTGACATCATTTGGGGGGCAGAGAAAGTGAAGATGTAATTTTGTTTCAAAATAAATTAACCTTTTAAATTTCTAGATTGCATTATTATCAACATCTTTGCATAAGTAGATAATAGTTCCTTGCAATGCTTATATTCTAACCTAAGAAAAAGAAATGTGAGGAATATACAATACTTTGCAGTTTCAAAGTACCAGTAAGTATCACTTAGTATTATTATTATTATAGAGCAAGGGGAAAATACTGGTCTGAGTTACTCAAGAACAGGGTTCTAGTGCTGACTGGCAGAAACTTATGACTGTGGCCAAATCATTTCCCTTCTTTGGGCTTGTTTCCCCTTCTATAAAATGTAAGCCTGGATGACTGATTGCTAAAATCCCTTTCCAGTCATTAGCAATCTATGATTCTAATACAATAATAAATTTTATATTTATTATTCTTGAGATAAATGCAACAGAAGCAGTTATTTGTTAACAATTATATATTAAATATAGTATAAAAGTTTATCACACCAAAGAGTACCTATGACAACAATCTGTCTCTTATAAATGAACTCCTCTATGTATAACTTACAGCAGAGAGTCCAACACTTTGACTGGGTTTATAGTATTGATTATATTAAAATAGAATATGAAATCTGGCAAGGACCTTAGAAATCAAACATTTTAATAAGGAGAAAACAAACCCAAAGAGGGGAAACTGACTTGTCCAAAGTCAGTCAATCAGTTTTTATGAAGCACCCATGGCATTGTGGTAAGGGCTGGGGGATACAAAGAAAGGCAAAAGAAGCAGTCCCTTCTCTCACAGTCTAATAGAGGAGACAACATGCAAACAAGATATATATGTATGTATATATATATATATATATTATAATAAATTGAAGGCAATCAGCACTAGAAAGACATGAGCACTAAGTGGGACTGGAACAGCTTCTTATAAACAGTAGGATTTTAGTTGGGACTTAAGGGAAATCAGGAAGAAGTGAGGAAGAAGTTAATTTTAGGCTTGGAAGAGAGTCAATGAAAGTGTCAATAATTAAAAGATGGGTTGTCTTATGTGAAGAAAGTAAGCAAACTAGTGACACTGGTTTGAAGAGTATGTGGGATTGAACCAGATGAAAGAAGTATGGAATGGTCAGCCATGTACATAATGAAGAGCTTTGAAAGATAGAGGATTTTATATTTGATCCTGGGAGTGATAGGTAATTACTGGAATTTATTGCATTGAGGAAGAAGGAAGATTGACATAGTCAGATCTAAGCTTTAAGATGACCAATTTGACATTTGCACAGAGAATTTCCTGGAGTGGAAGGAGAGGCAGTGAGATCAACCAGAAGACTATTAAAATAGCCCAGGTGTGAGGTGATTAAAGACCTGGACTTGGCTGTGAGTTTGTCAGAAGACATAAAGGAGTCCTATGTGAGATGTTATGCGGGTAGAATTGATAAGACTCAACAGCAGATTAGATAAATTAGATAGTGAGGAGTTGATGATAACACTTAGGTTATGAGACTGGAGAAGTGAAAAGATCATAATCTCTTAGTGGCAAAGTTGAGACTAGAATGTAGATCTTCAGACTTTCAATGCAGTGGTTTCTCCACTATTTTATTCTGTTGTGTCAAGACCCAAAACAAACTACTTAGGTACCTAAAATATTTAAATTTAAGTCTATACCAAAAGAAAGGGGGAATTATGTTCCTTTGGACACATTTCTGGTTGTCAGTCTCCTTAAAACATTACACACAAAACTGAAGTCAATATATTAACCTAAACTGTGGGTGTTGTTTAGACTGGGGGAATGTAAATATAATGCATTTTTAGTGCTCTGTAATTGAAAAAAATAAAATAAAAGCTCCAGGAAACATATTCTAGGGTTAAGTAAAAAATAAATTCTGATAGGCCAGACATATTCTTAAAAAGATATTAAAAATGGTAATCAATGGATTGTCAGGGAAATGTGCATTTGTTATTCAGTCGTGTCTGACTCTTTATGACCCCAAGGACCATAGTATGCTAGGTCCTTCTATCCTCCACTTAATGTTTATATATATATACATATATATATATATACATATATATATATATATGTTAAGTTTCAAACCAGTTTTAACACTCTCCCCTTTCACCCTCATCAAGAAATTTCTTAGTTCCTCCTTCACTTTCTGACATCAGAGAGGTTATCATCTGCCTATGTAAGATTGTTGATATTTCTCCTGGCAACCTAAATTCCAGTTTTTGATTCATCCAACCTGGTATTTCACACATTATATTCTACATGTAAATTAAATAAATAAGGTACTACTTTTCCAATCTTAAACCAATCGACTGTTCCATATTCATTTCTAATTGCTGCTTCTTACAGGTTCCTTCCTTACAGGTTATGTTCAAAGGTTTTTAATAGTCAATAGAGTCAATGGAGTAGAAACAGATGCTTTTCTGGAACTCTCTTGCTTTCTCCATAAATCAGCAACTGTTGGCAATTTGGTCTCCAGTTCCTCTGCTTCTTTGAAAAGCAGCCTACTCTTGGTAATTCTCAGTTTACTTATTGCTGAAGTCTATCTTGCAGAATCTAAAGCTTAACTTTGTGGGTGTGTGAAATAGGTACAATTATTTAGTTATCTGAACAAGGGTTTGTTGTTCTTTAGAATTAGGACATAAATTGTTCTTTTCCAATCTAGTGGCCTCTATTGAGTTTTCCAAATTTGCTGGCATACTAGATAAAAATCTTTAAAAGCAACATCTTTTAGTATTTTACGTAGCTCAGCTGGAATTCTATCATCTTCACTAGACTCATTGCTAGCAATGCTTCCCAAGGCCACTTTACTTCTTTCTCCAGGATGTCTGCTTCTAGATCAGTAATCACACCACTGTGGTTATCTCTGATAATAAAAGATCTCTTGTGATAATAAAAGATCTCTTGTATAGTTTTTTCATGTATTCTTGACACATCTTAATCTCTTATGCTTCTGTTAATTAAATAAAATTAATTAATTAATTAATTAAAATTAAATCCCTATCAACTTTTGCCTTTATCATGCACATTTTTATGTGAATCATTCTTTTGATATCTCTAGTTTTCATGAAGAGATCTCTTGTCTTTATTATTTTTATTTTATCTCTTTGTATTGTTCATTTAAGAAAAACCTTTGATCTCTCCTTGCTATAATTTGAAATTCTGCATTCAGTTGGGTCTATCTTTTCCTTTTTTCCTTTATCTTTCATTCTTCTTTCCTCAGCTATTTGTAAAGCCTCATCAGACAGCCATTTTATTTTCTTGCTCTTCTTTTTCTTTGGAATTTTTTAGTTATGATCTTATAATTTCCACCTTCCTGATTCTGGATACTAGAACAGGTAAGGAATGTATGAGCTATTTTGGTGATAAATCACATTGTCAACTGATAGTGATTGTTATCTATGAAAGTTCCTAAGTGTATTTTAAAAGTGTTATTTACATAATTCATATCTCTTAGAATCATCATATGTAAAAATTGGAAAAGACTAGCTATTATTTTTATTTTAAGTATGGTATAATTTAAAAACAAAAAGGTGAAAAAAATAGCTCCCAATCATATGGTCATTAAATGACAAAGTCAGTGTTCAAATTTGTATCTTTTTACTGTATACCCAATGTTCTTTCAGCTACACTTCTATAAGTAAACAATATTATTATAACTGAATTTTAAAATACTTTTAGTTAACCAGTCAGCTACAATTTATTAAGCAGAAGTGCTGTGAAAAGATTTGGAGATACAAAGATAAAAGATAGTCTGTCTTCTCAAGGAGCTCAGGGTCTAATACAAATGTAGAAACATTCAAAAATACAACACACAAACATACAAGCAAATAATATATACACACAAAATAAACAGGGAAATCACAGAGGGAAATTACTAGCATTATTAATGTCATTATTATAATTACTAATTTTTTTCAGTTCAAATAAATCATCATTAGTTTCTCAGTACTTTGAAATCCAGAGTACAGTAAAGAACTATCATGAATAAAAATGTAAAAATAAAACACAGGAAAGAAAAACATGCAGTTCCATACCTTAACCAGGTTTTGAATTGTGCAGAATACTTCAACTCTGAGAGTTTGGTGACCCATACCATCCAATACTATTCTCCCTATTACTTTGTATATGGTAGCAGGCTTTGCAAGTTTCGAAAAGCAGTTTGCCTTCAAAATAAAAATAAGCACTGTAAAATTATAAATATCAAATTTCTTTTTTATTCAAGGTGTCATGTCAGTCATATAATTTGCTTTACTGTTTGTTTTAAACCTATTCTTGGGTTCAATTCCTAGTACCTGAATTTGATAATGGCAGCTTAGTTAGAACAAGTCTTTCCTTAAAGGACAGCGATGTAAGTTCATCCCAATGCTGTATGCCTCTTCAGACAACAGCATGGAAAGATAGCTTTTGAACAAAGTACCCCTTGGTATTTTTTAATGTATACCCCAAGTGTCAATCTAATTCTTTAAGCAATATACCTAATCTGAAAAATAGATCAATTGACATTAAAGCCTATTATAATCCTGAATTCTGAGTCAACTAATATCTATTGCTCTCAGTAAGATAACTTATCTGATATTATAATGGTGGGGGGAAGCTCAGCAGCTGTATGCATTCACCACGAATCCATGAATATTCCTAGACAATAAAGAAGTTTGTTACAAATCCTAGCAAAACCCTAGTTTTAATGAGTGAAGAGGGTAGAAATCATTTGGAGAGATTTCAGAAAAGAGACTGAAGATGGAAAGTGAAGATGAAGTAGGAAACTCTCTTAAAGTATTCATTTGAGCTGGAAAAGAAACCAGATGACAGAGGAAAAAGAGGAGTTCATAAAACAAAGAAAAAAATTATCCTCTCATAACAATACTTTAAGAGTTAGGAGGAAAGAGAGGAAGTAATTTGGCTAAGAAGCAAAACTACATCCCACCTCATTATGACATTGGTTTACTGTAATCTCATATAGTATTGATTTAAGGGCTCACATTCTGTACAATAGACAATAATGTACATTCTAAAATAAATAAAAGCATACAGAATGTACATCAAAAACTAAAAGTCAACAATGTATCAGAGAAGATGCTACAGCAGAAAATAATCTGAACTTTTTTTCCTCATTGCATGCTGTTTTGAACTTAATTTATGTTGTAGAATGAGTAAGGGACTAATTGAACTTACATGGAAATGAGGAAACAATTATATTGTATCCACTTTTTTATTTCAACTCTTTAGCAAAACAAGATTACATGGATAATAATAAATAGTTTCATTTAGACTCCAGGCAGATGTGAGATGCCCCCAAAGAGCCCATTAAGGACCCATTAACATGCTGCCTGTTTAGTACAACATCAAATGTAGTTTTTGGACAAAGTTAGAAGAGACCTTAGTTTTTAAGACTCCTACTTTCCAATAGTGAAAATTTCCAGGAGACATTTAATCAATGGACTCATTTGGTTTTACAATCAGATGATTGTAAGGAGACCCTATCTATAAAGTTCTAGTGAATGTCTTCTTTTTTTTGTCATCAAATCCTAAGCATTCCTCAAAATCCAAATCTAGTCCCCTGATTTCTGTGAACTTTCCCCAATCACCACAGCCTACTTTGTTCTCAGTCAGTCAGCTAGCATTTATTAAGCCTTTTTGGATGCTAGGTATTGTATTGGGTATACAAAGAAAAGCAAAGGACTGTCTCTACTCTCTAGAAGTTTTTAATCTAAAATTTTATCTTTTTCCTTCTCTGTAATCCTAATAGTTTTTCATCTGTGCCACATATTCAAGTAGGTGATTAATTTGCTTAAGGTTCCCATTGTTTCACATATCAGGTCTTTTCTTCCCAATTGGTATAAACTATGGTAGGGCATAAACTATTTTACATCAACCTGGTGCTTTAAAAAGAACACAAGACCAGAAGTCAAGTGACCTTGATTTTAGTTCTGGTTCTCTATGACTGAATTTGGGCATCTTACATCTTCCCCTTGGTTTCTTCATGGGTAAAATGAAGGATTGAATAGATAGCTTTTAAGGGCTCTCTTGGGCCTACATTTCTTTTTCTGATATTATCTCCCATCATCATCAGCTTACTGAGCACCTACAACACATAAGACTCACAGCCGAATAAACACTAGTTGACTTGAAGGAGGATACATATTACTATTCAGGACTATTTTTCCAATCTCATATTTCTGTGTCTCATAAACTACAGGTGGGCAGAACCAGGACCCTGGTAACTTCAATTTTGTCTAATGTTGCCCTTTTCAAATAAGAATGACAGTGCCTCATATTTCCGAAGCATTTAACAGTCAAAGAGCATTGCATCATCTAATCCTCATAGCCTTGTGAGGTTCAGGGGCAGCTAGGTGGCACAGTGTTTGGAGCACCAGCCCTGGAGACAGGAGGACCTGAGTTCAAATTTTTCCCTCAAACACTTATTACCTACCTGTTGACCTTAGGCAAGTCATTTAACCCCATTGCCTTGTTTTAAAAAAAAAGTGAATAACCTTGTGCAGGTTCATTTCCAAAGGAGTATTATCTCCATTTTTGACACATAAAGTTGAGGCTCAGTGATTCACAGCAGAAAATAAACTGAAGTGTTTTTTTTTCTCATTGCATGCAGTTTTTTACATAATTCATATTGTAGAATGAGTAAAGGGCTCATTGAAATTATATGGGAACAAGGAAACAATTACATTGCATGCCCTTTTTGATTTCTACTCTTCAGCAAAAGAAGGTTTCGTGGATAATGCAAACAGCTATCAAGGAATTTGCCCAGACTAAAACACACATCTGAGAAGTTAAGAGCCTTTAAGAAACTTTTGGTATCACAGAAAAATTGAAATTGTAATCAGAACCATCTCTATCGGGATTTGACCTTGACACTTGCTCAACAGATACCACGGACAAGTCACCCCAATCTTTGTGAGACTCAGTTTGTTCCTCTGTAAAATAGGAATAATTTTACTTACCTATCTCCTATAAAGCTCTATATAAATGTGAGTTAGGTTCTCTTCCCCTTCCCCCAAGACACACATCATTCTCCCCCCTCTCCTTTTCTCCTAAACACACACACACAACACTCATGCACTCCCTCCCTCCCTCTCAATTCTGGCTATTTTTCCATCCCCTTTGACAGGATACACAGTAATTCCCCCCCCATTTGTTTCCTCTCTTCCTAGCCCTTCCCAGTCCCAGTCCCAAGAGTCAGAGAGCACGGCACACTAAAAGGCGCCCTTTGGGGGCATCCTCTCTTCGGAGCTGCCGCTTTGGGTGGATGCCAGCGTACCAGGTGCCCATAGACGTCTGGGGGCTGGAGGTAAAAGGTGGAGTTGAGCAGGTCCTCCAGCTGCCGGGGCACATCGTTCGTTCGATAATACTCCACGGCCCGCAGCTTCAGTTTGTACAGCTGTTGGGCACTATTTCGGCCACCTCCTCCATCCCCCATGGTCGCAAATGAGCCGGACCACAGCTGGAACAAGTCCTGGACTCGTGAGCGTCCTCAGCGTTGCTAGGCAACACGACAATGGACCGCGCTCGCAGCTCGCGAGAGCTCTTTTGGCTGGTGCTGTTTCTTGCTTCCCTCTGTGCTCTCCCCTTTCTCTTCTCTATGCCTTCCGCTGTCTCCCCACTCTTCCTTTCCCTCCTTCCCTTTTCTTTCTCCTCCCCCTTTTTTACTCTCCCCTAATCCCTCTCTCTTCCCTCTCTTCTCTCCATCCTCTCCCCCTCTTTTTCCTACTTCTTTTCTTCTCCCCTTCCCTTTTATTCCCCTTCCTCTCCCTCTCTCCCCATCTCCCCTTCCTTTCGCTGACTTTCTCCCTTTCTCACTTCCCCTTTCTCTTCCCTCTTTTTCTCTATCACTGACTCAGTCTCTCAGTTTTTCTCTTTTTATCTCTCTCTTCTCTTGGCTCTTCCCTTCCCCTACTCTCCCTTTCCCTTCTCTTCCTCCTCAGGGTTCACTGTCTGGGTGCACTTTGTCTTAATATCACAGAGTATTTTAGAACTGCATAGTACATTTTCTCAACTTTCAAATGAAAAAATTGAAATTATAAAGCAAAGATATGATCACAGGCTACCAGGGCGCTCCTACCCCATCTTTAGAGACAAGCCCCTGTTTTTTTGTTGTTTGTTTTTTCAGGATTTTTGCTAGGCAAATGAAGTTAAGCGCCTTGCCCAAGGCCACACAGCTAGATAATTATTAAGTGTCTGAGGTCAGATTTGAACTCAGGTTACTCCTGACTCCGGGGCTGGTGCTCTATCCACTGCACCACCTAGCGGCCCCAAGTCACTGTCTTTTTACAAAAGACCTCACACACAAAAAATGACCACTCAAATTCACATTCAAATCCTGCCCCTGATCCTTTTGTGTGTGATCCTAGACAAGTCGTTGAAGCCTCCTTAATTTTAATCTAGGAAGAACTGCAGCAACCCCAGTACCTCACCCCATTGTGAAAATCAAATAAGATTGTACAGTATGTGTGAACCTTAAAGTGCTTTATAAATTCAATTTTTTATTTATAAATTATATATATAGTGTTTTATAAATTATATAAATCTTTATAGATTCAATATAAATTCAATTATTTTTATGTATAAACAACTCAGAAATATGAAGTAGATTGAAAAAGATCACTTGGAGTTAGCAGTAAAGTCAGAATATGAGCCCATATCTTCAAATTCAGAGGATAAAGGGAGAATTTAGATTGCACCAATTCATAGTATTTAAAAAGAACCTTAGAGATCATCTAATTTAACCCTTTTATCTTTATAATTGAGGAAAAGGGGGTACATATATGTGAAATTGATTGGCTCAGTTTCATTAGGTTTAGTTAACAGAGATTCAGCTTCATGGGGAAGTGACATTTGAGCTGAGCTTTGAAGATGGGGAGAGAACAGAAGACAGTCCAAGTAAAGGAAACTATGAATAAATGATGCAAAGGCCATAGACAGTCTTTATTCTAAAGGCAATGGAAAGTCATCAGAGGTTTTTGAGTAGAGGAATGTCAAATGGCTTATCTTAGTGAGTCTGGTATTGGTGTGGAGACTGGATTTGAGAGAGAAGAGATTAGAGGCTAGGACACCAGTTAAGAGCCTTCTACTGGAGTAGCATGGAGAGAAGAAAGAGGCATGTGCAGACAAAGGCAATTAGGTGGCTTAGTGGATAGAGCTCAGATTCTAAAGTCATGAAGACCAGAATTCAAATTTGGCCTTGGATTTACCATCTGGGATACCCTTGGTAAAGTCACTTAATCTAACTCAGTTTCCCCAACTATGAAATGAGAATAATAACATTTACCTAATGGGGTGTGTGAGGATCAAATGAAATAATATTTGTAAAATTCCCAGCACAGAATACTCCCATTTTTTAAGTCAGAAAGGCCAAAGTCCAGCTTTAACAGACCCTTATTAATTGTGTAGTTCTTGCCAAGTCTTTTTATCTCTGTGTCTCCCAGACAACCAACTCCCTCTAGAGAGGTGGAGATCCTAGGAGGCTAAAAATGTCAATCTTGAGCTTCAGAGGGAAAGGAGTAAGAAAAGGGGGGGGGGGGGGAGTTCAGAAGAGGAAGAGGGGTACTGAGAAAGACACTTGTTGAATTAAGTTCAATATAGATTTTTTGTTCTTTTGACCTGAGTTCAAATCTATTTCCCTTTTGTGTGATCTTTGGCCAAGTCATTTTACCTTCATCTCAGTTTCCTCATGCAAAAAGGGAAAAATAATAGCAGCACCAACTTCCCAGGGATGTTATGAAGAGAAAATGAATCATTTTTGTAAAGCTCTTTGCAAATCTTAAAGTGCTGCATAAATCCTATTGTCTTTAAGGACCTACATCCTTACCAGCTTTTCATTTTAAATAAAGAAACCAAGGACATAATTCAACATATCGTGATTCTGCTGCAGTTGAAACCTATTTGCTAGCTTCCTTAACTCTATGAAAGATAACTTGTTTCTGAATGCCTTTGTTCCCCAGATTATATTAAATCTAGTTGTGGAATAAGAACAGTTTTGAATCCAAATAAATGGAAACTTGAATTTTCTCTCCGAGTAACTAAATAAACCTTCCATTTTTGGAAACATTGATCCCAATGGCTATCATTTTTAAAAAAAATCAAACTAGCAAATTCTTAATGAAGAAGTAGAAATACCACATTAAGAGCATGAAGTCAAGAAAGAATCCCTTAGAGGTGATTTACCTTGTGAAATTGTTGAAGTATATGTGTGTGTGTGTATATATATATATATATATATATATATATGTATATATATACATGTATATGAGTTTACATGTTTTTCTTTTTGTACAAAAATTATATTTATCCCCCTCAAAAAAAAGTAATTCAGAAGATATTGTCAAAGTTAATAATTTTTACAGCCTATGTTACTGACCAAAGCCTAAATTCTCAATCTAAAGCTGAGGATTATGAGTTCATAAATTCTCTCTCACCTATTGTTAATTGTTTCAAAATCACAGAAAGACAGATGATTAGAATTTGGGAAACCTGACTTGTCTTTTGAGAAACACTTTGGTTTCTGGTATCTGTTAAATATTAAAACAGATACAAGATAAATAGCATCTTCTCTATAATAAGATAGTGTTGGAAGGATGATATATTTGTGAGCAAATGTGTAAAGGGATTCATTGGTCACTAGAAGTTTTTTAAATTTTATTTATTTAAGGCAATGCCCAAGTTCACACAGCTAGTCAATTATTAAGTATCTGAGGCCATTTTTGAACTCAGGTCCTTCTGACTCCAGGACCCAGGCTCTATCCACTGTGCCATCTAACTGTCCCCTCCACTAGAAGTTTTAATGATCCCCTTGTTTCTTTTTTAAATGTATTAGTTCTTGATCTCTCTCTCTCCTTTTATTTATGTTTATTTTTTAAATTGAAAATGAATATTCATCTCATTATCTTTTTCTATTTCATCTATGACTATAAAATTTTGATTTTTCTCTTGAAAACAGCATTATCTGCCTGCCAGAAATTTTGGTATATTTCTTAAATAGTTATCCATTGCCTCCATGATTTATTCTTTGTTAATTCTCATCTTTGATGGCAACTTTTGTTTGTGGTCCCTGAATCAATTACTATTTTTAAATCATTATGGTTTGTAAAGGATGTAATAACTTCTTCTGCACTTTTACTTTTTTTGTAATATCTCTGTGCCCTAGAACATGATCTAATTTTTTGGTAAAAGTTTTATGTGGTGCAGAGATATGTGTATGTTCTTTTGTTGTACCATTTGGAAGATGCCATAAGTCTTTCAACTCTATTTTCTCCAGCAATTTTATTTAGTTCTATTTTCCCCTTTTGTTTATCTTACTATTAGACTTATTCAGAACTGAGAGAAGAATACTGAGGTCTTCTGTCACAATCATGTTACTGTCTGTCTTCTTGAAGCTCAGATAATATTTCCTTTGTCTGGAGATTAAGGCACTTAGAGCCTTTTCAGTAATAAACTGGGTTTTTTTATGGATCCTTTCAACATAATACAGTCTCTTTGTTTATCCCTTTCTAGTTTTTGAATTCTTATTTTTGCTTTGTCAGAAGCATTATTTCAGCTTCTACTGTTTTATATCTACTTGATACATAACATTTTTCCCATCCCTTCACTGTATATCTTTCAAATATAAATGTGTTTCTAAGTAATAGACTGAAATGTTTTTTCTTATTGAATCTGCCAGTTTTTGTTTTCATTTTACTGGATTGTTTAATCCATTCACAAAGTTATGTTAGATTTATATATTTTTCTTACAAGTTATGAAGTTTTCCTTCTCTTGCTGTTAACACAATGCAACATTCCTTCAAATACTTCAGTTATCTTAATATATTTTAAGGTGGTCCTGTTTCCATTGATTCTCCTCTCTTCATTCCTGATTTCCTCATTTCCTTTGTTATCTCTTTTCCCTTTGAATCTTGCTCATTAATTCCTTTTTCTATCTTGCTTTTATCTGGTTAGTAACATCCCTCATTTCTGCCCTTTCAATTAATCAAGAAAACTCCACCTTCTTTTCTTCCCCTTCAACAATTTTTAAAATTCATTTTTATGACCCTTTCTAAAAGATAGTTCTTTTACTTTCTTCATTTATCCACCCTCTCTTTCTATCTACTCCAGATTCCCATTTTTTAGTTCATATTGTCTATATTGTAGGGTCTTTCTCTTTATATTCCTCATGCAATCAAAGCTTCCAAGATAGCTATTCTAGGTTCTCCTCTCTGGGGAGCTTCTCCATTGTCTTGTAAAAATATTGCCCAATAAATTTCCCTTTTCCATCGTTCTGATTTTCTTTTTTTTAAAATGTTTCCAATACTCCATTATTGTGTGTCCATATTTTTTCAAGTATGTCTAGTTTTGCAGGAGAGATAACCTTGGAAAGCATCCCAAGTTCCATTGCTCTTTGCTCCATTCCACCTGTTTTCTGATGCATGTAGAAAAGTCTTGTGCTATTTGAATACTTTTCTTTGTTTCTGAGGATTTTTCTCCTAATCATTTGCATGACTTGTTATTTCTGAATTGAATTGTTAAATATAACCGCTAGGTGTCTTAGTCTAATTTGTCTTATTTTGGATGGGGAGGAGGTTATCTATGAATTCTTTCAATTGGTAGATCATTTTCTAAGTTCAGTAGTTTTGGGCTGTTCTCTTCAAACATTTCCTACATCATCATATTAAAGTCTTTCATCTTTTATCTATTTTTTTTTGCTATTGTGTTTTTCTGAATGAGCTATTATCCTTAGGTTGTCTCTACCTATCCTGATTTTGAGATCAGTATGTTTTGCTTTAGTAAAGAGCATATTTTCCTTCATCTAGATTGTTCTTCACCACTGTAAATCTGTACTCTCATTCTCTTTGGTTAGACTTGCCATCTCAGATTCCAGTTCTCCTCTTTTGACTATTATTTTTGCAGATCAGGACTTAAATTACTCTCTTATTTCTCTCAAACCATTTAGGAACAATGTGTTATAATTTCCTTCCCCCCCTCACATTCTACAGGATCTTTTGACTCATCAAACATTGCGTCACTTTCTTTTATTATGCCATATTTATTCAGAAATGTTTGAACTCATTAACTAGATCTAAGGAACATATTTCCTTCTGTTAACATTTTCCCTGTTGATTTATCTGTTTATATTCAAGGTTTTGGGTTGTCTTTCTGAAATCTTTGGAAATTTCAATTTTTGTCTTCCTGATTTCCCATATTCATTTTTTTGACTTTTTAATCCTATGATGATGGTTTCTCTGGGGACTGGAGCTTTAACATCCCAGCCTCTCTCCAAAATTCATGGCAACTCATAGATCCCTGCTCCTGGTGACTTTTGGGTCATCAGAGCTGGCCCCAACTGAATACTATGCCTTTTCCCTTAAATTTAATGGAATGTGGAACAGGTTTTCTCTCCTCTTCCCATCCCCAAAAGAAGTCTTGTCCTACTCTATTCCTTAGTTCTCTGACCAGGGCCTTGGAAGTTCAGAGAAGAGTTGTGCTGATGCCACACAATTATCTGTCTAGGCATCAGCTCTGTTGGGGCCACAGAGTTGTCTGCCCTGGTGCTGGCACTACAGAACTTTGCAGTGCTGGTGCATCTCCTAGCAGGCTTTTGTTCCTGTAGCACTGTGGCGGTCTGGGCAAATTTCTGCAACCTAGAACCAGTGTCTCTATGGCACTGAAAAGATGGAAGGGTGACTGGAGTCTCACTGGTAGTTTGGTAGGTAAAGAGAGCTGAGTGAGCTTAGTCAGTGACTCTCAATTCATGGATTTGTTCTTGTTTTACGTGTGTTTGTATTTTTTAAATTTTTTTTTTTATTCTGGGTGTCCTAGACCATGAAGACAGATGAAGTTGCTTTATCTTTGGTGAATAATTGCTGGTTTGGAAAGTTTGAGAGATCATGTTAATCAGAGAAAATATCTAGTCCAACATCTTTGTTCACATGACCCAGAAGTCCTTCCTTGCTGTTCTTTGCACTAGATCTTGTGACTTCACTGACCATCCTCTAATGTTTGGAATTTTGTCTTTGCCTACCATCTTTCTTTCCTTTATGTTCCAGCTAAAATTCCACCTTCTATTAGAAACCTTTCTCAGTCCCCTTTAATGCTAATATCTTTTCACTGTTGATTATCTCCAATGTATTACATATATGTTTGTTTGTTCATTGTTGTTTGCATGTTGTCTTCCTCATTAAGGACTATTTCTTTTGCCTTGCCTTATATCCCAGCTATTAGCACAGTAACTGTAGATGCTTAATGAATTCTTATTCTATGACTATAATACCTGACTATATTATTATCAAAGGGGTTATGAATTATGCCCCAGATATGAAAAAATAAAAATAAGGTCTTTAGAACATTTGAGAGTTTCAAATGTTCTGAAGATCTTATTTTTATGTAAGAATTTTATTTTATTTTATTCTTATGGAGAATTTGTGAAGATAGAAGCAAGTATTTAAAAGAATAAGAAGTCAAGGAGAGATTTTTAACTTGTACAGTGTGGTGAGTATGTACTCAGCAAGGAAGTGTCAAAGTAAAGTTTTATCAAAGAATTTTCACAAGGGAAATGAATATTTTAATTTTATTTCTTTGTGGCAATTTGTTTTTAGTCAAATAAGTTATATATGTTGTTGACTGTAAAGTCTCTGAGTAAAACAAGGAAGTTGGTGTCTCCTCTACCCCACATTGGAAATACCATGAGAGGAGGTGGTTAAAAGGAGACAAGATAACTACTTAAAGGTTTGCCAGGTAAGGTTTTGATAATTATTAAATATTATTTGTTATTTTAAAGGGAATTGAACTTTCTTCTGTGTATATTTCAAGGAATCTCTAAATCAGTACTAGATATTTCCAACATGAATAAGAATATTTCACATTTATATAGCACTGAACCATTTGGAAGGTTTCTCTCAACTTTGTATGATTGATAAATCAATAATTATGGCACTTATTTTATACTGAATATTTTATTTCCCTGTTGTACATATGAGGCATTGTTTTTAGCAACTAGAGATAAAAGAAATTAAATGATTTATCCAAGATTACACAGTTAGTAAATGATGGAATTAGTACTCAACCCAGCCTGCTGAATCTTAGGCCAGTGCACTGTTGACGATATCAAGGAACGTCTAATTCATTTGGGGTTTTTTCATATTATTTTGACATCATACAAAGTTTATTTGAACAGAAATTTGACACCTACAACTTTATGATATAACTATTTGAATATTGTTATTTTAGGGTTATTCCATATGTTTAATTCAATTCTCTTTACTGCATTTGACATCTGGGTTGAATATAATTTTCCATGGAAATTAATTAACATGATTTCAGGTGCTTTCAATCATGAAACCATAGAAACCAGAGACAGAAAAGATTGAATGCATTTCCTTTTTCTTTGTCTTAAAAGTGGGAATAATAATGTTTATAGGATCAAGGATTTAGAGTTGGAAAAAGCCTTAACAATAAGCAGAGATCTTGGAATAATAGATTTATAATAGTTAGAACTGATTTAGTTCAACCTCTCCTTTTACAAATCTAAGGTCCTGGAAGATTAAGGCAAACCTGACAAAAATCACTGGCAGTTATTATCTAGCTGGGATTCATATTTAGGATCTCTGTTTTCAAATCCCAGTCCTCTTAACACCATTCCACTTTTCATGTTGACCTCCTCCATATATTTTAAGCAAGGAAAAATATTATTGCTAAATCTCATGGAAATATAACAATTATTTTCAAAATGGAAAGGAATACAAATACTATGATCTCAGTAAGATTGTATATCTATTGTCCAAAAACCAAACTAGCTGAGCTTGGAGAAGCTGATTTCCATATTGGCCACACAAGGTAATGCACTTTTTTTGGACACAGCAGTTACTAAACATCCACTAGAGTCGAGGTTCTTAACTTGTGGTACATAAACTTGTTTTATAAAAAAAAAAATTTTTTTTTGCAGTGCAATGGGGGTCCAACTGACTTGCCCAAGGTCACACAGCTAGGTAATTATTAAGTGTCTGAGGTAGAATCTGAACTAAGGTTCTCCTGACTCCAGGACCAGTGCTCTATTCACTTGTGCCACCTAGCTGTCCCTTTTATAAAAATATTTTTTAAAAATTTTATAAAAATAGTTCATTATTTGGTTTCCTTTGTAATTCTATGTATTTTATAATATGCAAAGGCATCCTGAAAGGGGTTCATAGGCTTTACTAAACTGACAATGTGGTCAATGATACAAAAAAATAGATAAGAACTCCTATACTAAGACAGAGAAGTCATCAATATGCATTGGTGAAAAAAGGAACCACATTAGTGAAACCACAAGTCCTTGAATATTTAGGTAATAAAATAGCAATTATTTAATTAATATTTGTTTCTTAACCCAGTCCAAGCATCACTTTTCACCAAATATAGCTTTATGGTAGTTTATTTATTTAAAATGAGTATCTACACACACCTAGCATAGAGTGGTATGATATGAACAATTTCAGTAAATTTAAGAAAAACCCCAACCATCACCAAAAAATCAAATGAGGAGAGAGAAAAATGGAATACTATTTGCAACCTTTGTTTTGGAGATTTAAAATTTTTTGAGTTGGCTTTATTTAGGTATTCTATTTGATTTGAGTGAGATAATAATTAGGTATAATAAAAGAGTATGATTTAAAGCTAATGGAGATGACTTTTAATCTTGGTTCTGCCATTTATTACCTACATAACTTGGTTTTATTATTTATAAACCAAAAGAGGTAGAATTTAATAATGCACAAGATTTCTTCCCATTCTAAAGCCATGATCTCCTAAGAAAACTACTTTGTTTAAAAGTAATAGTCATGATCATTTTAAAAAATGAAACTATCTGGCAATTTCTTTCATCTATATAACCTTAGCCCATTTGTAGAAAATAACCAAACTGTTGTACCATTTTTTTCCTCTGGCTTCTCAAATAATGTAGAAAACTGGGGTCTAGTGTTAGTTTTCAATTTGGGTATCTTATCTAAGTCTGTTATCTAAGTCAGACTTAAGGTCATTCATTTCCAAGATATTTGAATAGTAGTCTATTTGAATAATAGACAATCTTTAGAGACATTATGATGGTCAATTTAATGTTTTTCAAGGATCAATATAGGTCAATACTTATTAGGTAAGTAAAATCACAGAGAAAGTAGGACAATTACTTAATGAATTGAATAAAAACATATAACTATAAATTAGGTCAAAAACCTTCAGATAAGTGTTTTTACCCAGAATTCTTTATATAATTCTTTCTGTATTTTATAATAATAAACATAGCCTAAGTTTATTGTATCATGATAAAGGTCAGAATGCCATAGAGCAAAATTCTACAGGGGCATGATTTTCTGACTTTTTTTTTTTACTGTAAATAGAGTGAAAAATAGAAAAGAAATGGTTAACTTTATGATAAATGACAGAATATTACACATCAATAGTTTATTACTCCTCTTAACCACAAGAGGCAGACTGGAACATGGATGTAGAGATTTTGACTTAAGATAGATAAAGATTCCTTTGTCATTATTATATGAGTTTGTCATGACAAAGAATCATTTTTTTAGTCTTAATGATTATCAAACATTTGGGTTGTTACCTACATTGCTGGAGAGAGCACTCAAATCAAAAAGGTCACAGATCCATTTGAATCATCACAAAAGCAGGGCTTGTGTCTTGGACTATAAAATTTACTGAGTTAAACAGCCAATTATTTTGTTGGGGCACTTGAATAAACATAAATAAATCACGTTTAACTTGTTGTAGGACACTTAGAGATCTAATTAAAGAGAATTTAAGCTTTTATTGAACACATACTTCATTTAACCTGATTAGGGGAATTATCGGCCCCCTACTAGCAAGACCAATAGACTTGTTTGTTATATTCCATAGTTCTCTTTGGCCAAGATTTGCTATCTTGTCACAAATTCTTTTAATAACACTAAAACTTTAAAAGTAGGTTTTTTTTCTTGAATTTCCTGAATTTTAAAAATATTACCTGTAAGTATAATATTTCTAGGGCATAGAGTTTTGCTTTATAACGTTTATCTGTTTTGCCTCATCAGGAAGTCTTGAGGGTTGGATATTTTTAATTGAAATCCCAATAAATTACAAAGGTATCTTCTTTTTTCATTGGTATGAGTGGATTTAGAAGTTTTAGTTAAATGAAGAGTCATGTTTCATAAGACTAAATTCATAGAGCTTTCTGGTTTTGGGAGGCATTTTAAGCAAACTTTCTGACATTGCTATAGTTTACCTTTACATGATTGAAAGAGTTTTGTTTTTTAGTACAAAAAAACATGAGACAAAAATCTCCAAAATTATTGGGAATACATCTAGATTCTTAAGCATCCTACAACAAGTTTTTCATACATGGTATTGCAGTTGCCAGAGAGTTGCCAAACTAGATAATCTGTTTAGAGGTCTTCTACTTCAAATCTACTGATTTTTTTTCAGATGAGGCCAAGGAAATCCAGAGTTAAAGTAATTTTTCTAAAAATCTTTCAAATGCTAAATGACAGGACCAAAATTTGAAAATAGATTTGACTTAAAATCCAGAATGCTTTCCAAGCTGTCTCCCAATATTTAGTCAAATAATGGGATTACTCACATTTATTATAACAAACTAGAAATGTTTTATGTTGAGAAAATAAAGCCATGAAACATTTTATTTTAAATATATCCAGGCATTTAATGCCAGTTTCCCCTAATAAAACCATGCATGGGGATAGGAAGTGAGGAAATTTTAGGTTCTTAAATGATATTTGAAAAGAAGATTGAGGGTAAACGAATGCTCATGAAATCTTATTCCAAGAATGAGAATGAATTTTGTTGTCATATAGTGGTATTTGTCTTTTACTTAAACAAAATGAAGATATTTGTATCATTTTTAAATGCTAGAACATGAACTCTTAGAAGCATTTCACTGTAGTATCCAGTGAGTTTGACTCTATATGCAAGTGAAATGGAGAGATGAAGCAATTATCCAGATATCCAGATTTGGTCCAAAAGATACTTTTATTTGCAACATGAAATTAATTCAGGTAAAAAAAAGATATTTGTATTAAATAGCTGGATAATTGCCTGATTCACCATTTCACTGCGTGGGACTATTCTACATAGTTACAATAAGTTCATTTGTCCTCTGAGATCAGTAAAGTTCACTAAGAAATCATGGCTATTTAATCACACAACATATAAGTGGACTGATTTTTTTAATAGAGTGAAACTTTTTTAAGAATTCATTTATTTCAAATTTATCAGTGTTCATACTTTTCAAAGTACAATACCAAATGTGTGTGTGTGTGTGTATATATATATATATATATATATATATATATATACATATATATGTATATTTATATATACTTAATTTCTTCCAGACTTTATGAAAGTTTGAAGATCAAGAGAGAAGACTGGAACAACCTATAAAAGCAGAATGCTGTATAAAGCTAAAATTTTCAGATATAGGATATTCTTGCTTTTTAATCTATGAAATATATTGTCTTGAGGATATTAAAAAACATTTAGAGTTATTTTCAGTGGATTTCTATTGTAGAAAAATACTGAATGCTTTTCGGTTATTTTATTAAATTTCTATATCCCTATGATATAAACTTTGATTTCTTAGATATAAATTCTTTATTTATACATTTAGATTGTCAGCATTTTAGATTCAAATAATAGGCCTGTGCTGATTTTGCAAATAAAAAATGTCCAAAGATTCTATCAACAGGTAAAAAACAATTAAAATTTTTAAACAACTGAAGTTTTTGATGCTAAGAAGATTGGGAGTAATTGTGGTATTTAGAAATAAGATATGCAATATTTTTCCATCCTAGAACTTTTCAAATATACTTCTTATGTAATCTGGGCTATTTATTATTAATTCTTGATTATGATTATTAAGTAAAATGTTCCATTTTGTTGATTAAGAATCAAACATCCCTGATTTATCCAAGCTTTTTTTCATATTTTTTTCATGTCTTTAAAATTTGTGGGAAAATAGCAAAATTCAAAAAATGAAAATTTGCAAATATATATTTATATTATTCTTTGTTCCAGTATATTCTAATATATATGTATATATATACATATATATATATATATTCTACTAAAAATAACATTTCCCCCTACATGCACTGGCTAGTCTTAACACTCTAAATCACTTGGGGCATGCTTTGAACTTTTCACCCTCTTTTCCAAGCCCTGATGCTAAGAATAATTCACTCTGCTCCTTGGCATGGAACTAGATTTCATGACTGTGGTTCACAGTTTGTTATAAACACCACTGCACCATCTGAAGTAAAGGCTTGGTTGTCACATTAGGAACATTCCATAAGATCACATCAATTTATGATATAGATATATTTTATTCTCTCTGACAAATTGTGATTACTCATTTCCCCTTTTCTCATCTTCTAGATATCCCTTGCAAAATATACAGGCAAAGTCTCAGACCTTTACACAGTAGTGGGCTATAAAAGATTCAGTAGTTACCAGCCTTCTGCAATTAAAACAATTACTAAACCAGTCTATTTAAACAAAATGGGAAGAAATAAGATGTAGTTTTTAGAGAATGAAATTTCGGGAGATTTGCTTTCCAATGCTGCATCGGAAAATATGGCATGGGGAAAAAATGTCATTTCTTCCTGGTGCTTCTGACTCCTGAAAGAAGGATAACTGTGCAGTGTATAAATATTTGCCCATGTTTTTAAGAGTAATATAGAAAAAGGAAAATAATAATTATTATAATGTTCTTAGGTAGAAGTAAAGTCATTGTTCTTGTATACTTCACAATGCAACTTCAGTCATATCACCTTCAGTTAGAATGTTTACTCAGAGCTATCCAAATTAGACTGAGAAGACACAAAATGAAGTTTTGACAGTTAAATTCTTTTTCTCCAAGAGAAAATATTCTATAGTGATTTACTAGCTGTAAAGCAAAGAACATGCTTCCAGCTTCAGCTGAAAAAAAACACATAAATTTATATTTATGCTAACATTTAAGTAAATGTGATTAACCCCAGCCCCATAAAATCTTTTTTTTTTAAACTTAAGATGCTGTTTACATTTCAAAGGGTTGACTTTGAGTAGATGAGATATAACACATGGACTTCCCAGATAAGTAGAATTCTTAGATTGAAGTGACATGTTTCTTACTATATAAATACAAACTTAAAAGCCATAAAGAAACAACAGACACAATGATTGGGTATAATTATCATTGCCCTGTATACACTCTAACAATATCTTATAAAGGGACATAATGATGCAGACATATTATTTAAATTCATCTTAATTTTAAATACATTTACAAATGAGTTAGCATGAAGTTCAGATAGTTTAGACTGAAGATTAATGAATACTTTGGAAAAGTTAAGCTGTATTAGGACAATCCATATTAGTAAATGTGTGAAGAAAAAAGTTATAATGGTCAAGTTAGCTCTCCTAATTCTCAAATTGTATTCATACCTCTTGAATTATTTATCATTAGATATTCAAAGATATCCACAGATATTCATAGATATATATATGAAGTAGAAGAAAAAAATCAAATATATTCCACAGATGCTGTTAGGTTTGACACTCATTCCGCTGAAGATGTGCTTGCTTTGCTAGTTTTTTCTTTTCTTCAAATGTTGTTTTTCTGGAACAAGATGAAATGGTGTTAAAACTTTCCAAACACTCTTTCACACTGTAATGGGAGTTCATTCAAAGGACATGTGGCTGGAGGACAAACAGTAGCAGTAGTTATCCTCACCTCCCTCCTCCCTTCACAACTCCTTCCTGGTCCAGACATTCCCCCCACCAGTTTCCCCCACCCCCCAAGCTAACCCCATCACAGATCCTGAATGCCACCTCACTTGCTTTCCTTTCCTCTCCCATTTCTTGTCTCTCTTTGCTACTGCCTACTCAATTTTTGGAATTGGTACTCTCACCTTCTTGCTGTAGGTCTGTAAATTCCACTCAGTCAATATTATTTTGTTTCCACCCTACCATGAGATGTTGATAGAATTATCTACAGGCAGTAGTTACCTCATCGTTTTTTCCTCTAAGAAAAGGATAATTACGTAGACCATGAATCATAGAATATTAGAGCTAGGAGGGACCTTATTATTAGATACCCTATCTTATGAAAGAAGGAACATATTTTAAAATGACAAAAGAATTGCAAAGTAGTATCCATTTGAGGTGAAAATTAAAGAATGACTTCTTTATTTTTTAATTGCATTTCTGTACTTATTTATACAGTTTATTACATTTAGCATATTTTTGTAGAAGATTGATATGCTCTCTGATTACTATGTGGATTATTAACAAAATTTTTAAATACTCAACTACAGCAATTTCTAAAATAAGAATAACACCATTTTATATCTATTCATGCAGTATATGTAATGCATACATATGTCCTGGATTTAGTTTCCCAATCTTATATGTAAACAATCTGAGGTAAAAATTTCCACATATTTCTCAGATGCCATTTTTCATCAGATTCATATCTGTTCCCAATATTCTTATTTAAGTGAGATATTTGGCTAAAATAACACAAATGCAACTTTCCTCTCCTATACATCCATTTAGGAGAGAAGTTGAAGATTCTGTGAAAAATTTCTTACTCCACAACTCATTTAGAAAAAAATGGTAATTCACCTGCAGTTCTGCTCTTAAATTCGCAATGCTGTAAGGAACATTTTGCACTGGTCTTTCTTACCAATTGCATTGTTGGAATAATCAAAAAGTCCATTTCTTAATTAACTATAAACTTGTCTTTCTTTCACCTGTCAGGAGAAAATGGAGGAGCCACCAGCAATTGTTTTGGTTTGATTTTATTTACCCCTAGTAAGATAAAATGAGTCTTTCCCTCCCTAAATGAATTGGTCCTTGGCATTGCAGTGGCAATGATTACCTAATAATGCTATTTAGCAAAACTCATAATTGTGTGGTCCTGTTCCTTCAAACATGTGTCACTGCTGCCGCCAAGTGACAGGTCTGGAAGGTTGTCTTAACTCTGCCCCTCATCCCCTCTGGAGAGGAATATTGTCTTCTGGCCATGTGATAAGACAGAACTAAGTACTGGTTTTGTCCTGATGTAAAAAATGAAGTCCCTTTAGACCACTTGGAGATAAATTCCCCTAGAATTCATGTTTCTGGGAGAAATGGCACTAGAAAAAACAGTTTATCTCCTTTTACTTGTGTTTCTGATTTAGGAGAAAGATTTTTGCATACTCCATTAGTTGTCTCTGGTTTTCTGCAAACATTTAAGGGGAGGGAAATCTCTCCCTTCTAATTCATGGCTTATAGCAGAAACTTGCAACTGTGGAAACACATGAGTACATGGGGATATATGCAGACACTGTTGTTCTCTTTAGTCTCCTCATTCTTGAACCATGTTAAGAGCTTTTCAATTGCTGTGACATTTTCAGCCCGGGAAGGAGTAGTTGTTGCAGAGCAGTGTTTTACAGGCAATTACTTTATATGATCAATGGAGCAATTCCCCCCTCCAGAAAGGAACTGAAACGATCAAGTTAAATCATTAAATGAGGGGGAGAGGAGAGGAGAGGAGAGAGAGAGAGAGAGAGAGAGAGAGAGAGAGAGAGAGAGAGAGAGAGAGAGAGAGAGAGATTGAGAGAGAGGGAGAGAGGGAGAGAGGAGAGAGACTTCATCTCATTAGCAGGTGCCGGTGCTACAGGGTCCAGAGCTGCACACAATGTCACTGGCCCTTTAAGACAATGACTGAGTCCCCCTCCTGTAGCTGTTGACAGGTCTAAACCTCCCTAGCAGCCCATTGTGGCCACAGTAGGAGGCACCTGCAGAAAATGTGCCAAAACCAGGCAGGGAGCAAGAGCTTTTCAATAAGCTCCCCAGCTGGAGAGAAGAGGCAACCCTAAACAAGCCGGCTCGGACTAAGCATGTGATGGGAAAAGGGGTCAAAGACAGACACCTCCTATTGGTTTTCTGAACACTGTATGGTTCAATTTGCTGACATCTTCTAACTGGTTTTTTTTTTCTATTTGCTTAATATGCTGAGGTATTTAGCTTAAAAGCACTAACTGATCCATTATGATGAACAAGTTTCTCCTCCCATCCCCAGCCTCATTCCCATTTGTTGTTAATAGGGAGATTTCCTAGGATTTTTCATGTCTTCCCGGCCAATGTCAAAGCTATTTTTTTCTTCTTCTCCCTCGTTACCAGTTAGGGGCATTTTTCACTCTTGTCAGAACAAGATTTCTGTTTGATTTTGCTTTTTTTTCTTCCACTCAGAGACAAATAAAGCCAATACTGGCATATATCTAAATGTGGATCCTTGGGGGCCTTCATGGAGCAGATGTTCAGATGGACTGCCAGTATACAACTAGAACACGTATGGCAATGGGGCAAATAAAGCTTTGAGAATTTGTTGTTGTCATCTGGGTGCTATGGGTTTTATTCTGGGATTTCTGGTATGTCCCAGGACTTCATTGAAACACATTTCTTTTTCTAATTAGACATTTTGAAAAGCAATCATGAGCATGGTGGATTGGGGAAGGGGAATAGTAAATTCTCTCTCTCTCTCTCTCTCTCTCTCTCTCTCTCTCTCTCTCTGTCTGTCTGTCTGTCTCTCTCTCTCTAGTCTTTCTATCTCTATATCTAGCTTTTACCTATCAATATCTAGCTTTCTAAATCTATATCCATCAACTTATCTCTGTCTGTCTATCTATCTGTATATCCATATCTATCTCTATATCTATTGACCTCTCTATTTATAGCTATTGACCTATATTTTCTATCTAAATAATCTGTCTATCTCTATATCTAGCTATCTATTACCTATCAATATCTCTCTGTATATCTATCTCTATATATCTATTAACCTCTATTTATAGCTATCGATTTATATTTTTCTGTCTAACTAGTCTGTCTATCTCTATATCAATCTATTACCTATCAATATCTATCTACCTATATCTCTATCTATCTCTATCCAACTATCTATCTACCTATCTATCATCTATCTATGTATACATACAGATATATACATATATATACATATATATGTATATATATATATATATATATATATATATAGTGTGTGTGTGTGTGTGTGTGTGTGTGTGTGTGTGTGTGTGTGTGTAGGAACTAAGAACAGAAAAGTTCCCGATCGTAGTAACTCAGTGTCTGAGAGCTATCAGTTGCTGTTAAGACAATGTAATGGGAAAAGGACATTTTGACAGTAAAATTCTTCACTCTTACCTGACTGATCATGCCATCCTCTAGGGGTGCAAAGAGAGGAGGGGAATGAAATGTAACACAAGTTAGGGAATTAGAATATCAAATAGGAAATGAGATAATTAATGTCTGTCTTCTTCAGGTATATATTTAACATCATTATCCCTAGAAGCACTTTCTTTTAATTTCCTAAATAGAGAAGGGGCTAGTTATATCTCAGATTGTAGACAGCTGATGGACTCTGGATTTATATGGATATTTACAAAGAAACTGTAATGGGGCTTTCCTGTGGGGTATGTTCCTCTGTCTGATAAAAAAAAGGAGCAGGAGGAAAGAATCCAGGGGAAGAATCTAGGAAATGATCACCTGAAGAATTTGGAAACTGGAATGATACATCTCCATGATTATTCTTGTCTGGCCTGGAGCTCAGTATAACCATATTTCTCTTGATTATTTAGCTGATTTGGTATCGAGTGAAGGTTGGTTGTGTTTAGGAGGCCCATACAAAGGGAAGAAGAGACTGTCTCTCAGCCCTTTGGAACGCGTTTATGCTTTTAACATGTTCTGCTCTCTTAGAGACCCTGGTCGCCTTCCTCCTTCTCTTTCCCCTCACCCCCCCCCCAACTTTGGAGAAAACAAGTGAACTATTCATGGAAGAGAGAGAGAGAGAGAGAGAGAGAGAGAGAGAGAGAGAACAAGAAAGAGGAGAGAGAGAGAGAGAGAGAGAGAGAGAGAGAGAGAGAGAGAAAACAAGAAAGAGGAGAGAGAGAGAGAGAGAGAGAGAGAGAGAGAGAGAGAGAGAGAGAGAGAGAGAGAGAGAGAGAGAGAAGGGAGGGGGAGATGCCACCGACAAACTCCATTGAATGCCACTGGCTGTTCATTTATATTCACACTTTAAAAAAATGTTAACTAATGATGTTAAATGGTTTGCCAAAGGTCCTGGCAGGTCAGTTGTAGAAGTGCCATTTCTGCCTAATTAGGGCTCTTGTGGCTGCCTGAGGGCCTCCCAGTGCAACGGGTGACGAGCCGGGAGCTGACAGCTTCAATCGGCACCAATGGGAAGGTTGGGCCGGTCATGTTTTCCAACTCAACCAGGTGTTTGCTGAATGGGGGGGGGGGGAGAAACTTGGTGAGACCTGGGCTCTTCTATGATTTCTTTTCTTTGTCTAACTCCTTTTCGAGCTCTTCCCCCTTGCCTGTCCTTTCTTGTGTCAAGGTCAAGAATGGGCTTCCCTAAATCAGCAATTTGAATTAACCCTGGGAGGTCATTAACAGCTTCCCCTGGGCTTAGGACACAGACATCATAAGAATCTCAGAACCAAGATGCTGGAAAACTTTGCCCTAAAAATTTTGGGAGGTGGCTGGGGTTGTTAAAAAGATTTCTGTTTTGAGATACAAAGAGGTGAAGTCACATAGCTAGTTAGTAACAAAGCTTATTAATGTCTATTCGTATTCTTGTCATTAGTCCATATTATTTACTTGATAAAAATCTATTGCTTTATTTAATTTTGAATAAATAGGTCAAAAACTAATAATAATAATAGCTAGCGGTTAGTATTCTATCTTGTTCTGGACCCCCCTGAATAACCCCCTCACTTTCTAGTCAAAATAGTGAGTTTATCAGCAGAAATAGAAGGAAATAAGATTTAAGAGAGTCTGAAAGTTAGGCACAAATTGTCCCAAAGGTCAAATAAGCAAAATTTATAAATCATACAAATATTAACTAATAATAAATCATCATTAATAATATAATAATTAACCATATTAACTAATAAATATTAATACTATTAATAATAGGGGGAGCAGTGGATACAGTCCTGGGTCTGGAGTCAGGAAGACCTAAGTTCAAATCTGATCTCAGACATTTCCTACTTGAGTAATCCTGGGCAAGTTACTTAACCCTGTTTACTTCACTTTTCTCATCTATTAAATGAGCTGAAAAGGAAATGGAAAACCATTCCAGGATCTTTGCCAAGACAACCCCCAATTAGATCACAAAGAATGAGACACAACCAAAAATGACTAAACAGCAATAAAATTAATCAAAATTCACATTCTGGTAATATGTACTGAATTGGGAAAATCATCTTAGAACTGTTTGCCAAAATTCTGGTCCTTTGACATATAAAATCCAGAAAAGATCCATACCTATCCAGATCAGCAGAATATCAAAAAAGTAGCTAAAAACTTTGGAATGACAAATTTGAAATTTTACTGATAATTTGAGATGGTTTGTATATATTAATGAACTAACCCCAAGGTGACACAGATGTCACAAGGTGATTTATTCCACCCCACCCCCCAATAAGCTAAAACGATGAGACCTCAAATTTTTGTCCCCAAACTCTCTGCCATCTTCAAAGGGTCCATGCAGCTGAGGGCTCCCAACCAGAATACAAGGTTACATGACTGATATTCTTTGTCCCTCCCCTATCCCATTTCCTGTCCACTTTCTATTGTCTGTCATTGTACCTCATTTCACTACTTGTCCCTGCCTTTCTTGATTGCTTGCCCTCATATCCTCTGCATTTAATTAAATTATAATTTCAGCCAATTTACCACTGCCAATCATGGTCTTTCCTACTGATTACCCAAAGAACCTCCTGTATCTGCCCCTATTTCATAATTTCATAGTTTCATAAACTATCAATTAATTAACATTTAGATGACTCCTACTGTGTTAGATACTGTACTAAGCACTTTACAAATATCTAATTTGATCCTTACAACCACCCTAGAAGATATATGCTACTGATAACCTCATTTAACATTTGAAAAATGGAAGCAAGCACAGGTGAGAAGACTTGCTCAAGGTCACACAGCTAGTAATGACTGAACCTGGTTTTGAACAGAAGTCTTCTTGATTCCAGGCAGGTAGATGGATCAGTGAATAGAGGGCTGGGTCTGAAGTCAGGAAAACCTTGGTTCAAATCCTCTGAAAAGTACTAGCTGTGTAAGCTTGGGCAAATTACTTAATCCTATTTGCCTCAATTTCCTCAATTCATCTGTAAAATGAATTAGAGAAGAAAATGGTAAATTACTCCAGTATCTCTGCCAAGAAAACCCCATGATCACGAAAAGTTGGAAATAACCGAGCAATAATAACTTCCTGACTCCAGAACCAGCACTCTATCCAGTGCACCATCTATCCACTGCGATTTGAGTTTCTAATTATAATTTAAATAGTTTTGCAGATGATAATCTAAAAAGTTGATAATCAAGAGAGATCACTTAGATATAGACAGATATAGGGATGGATGTATATTAATATTTAATATCAAGGAGTACTACTAACTTTTCATGGAAATCAAAATGCCAGAAGACACTGGATCAGATATAATTATAATATAATCATTGCATCTTTCCTATTTTAATTGGATTCTCTTTTTTTTCATTTTTATGAATATGGCTTATAACTTGTATTAAAGTCATATGCAATCAGGGAAAACCAGGTCTTAGCTTATATACATATATATGTATGTGTGTGTATATGTATGTATAATAAGCAATTTGGTATAGAAATATTATAGAACCAAGGCCTCAGTTGAATTATAAAATATTAAGAAAAAATATTTTGACAGTATTTGAATATGAAGTCCTAGGATTCATTTGAATCATTAACCTATTCAATAATCATGGATAAAAGACTGGATTAAAAAATTGATAATAGGCTTTTATCAGTTTCCTGGAAGCATGTTTGATTTCATGAAACTAAACAATGTAGTTTTATTTAAGGAAACCAAACTAAGGTTAGGAATGATTTCTTACAAAAACCAATTAAGAGTGATACTGCTTAAATGTAGCCCAAAGTTTACTACCTCCATTTATTAAAAGTTGTCTTCTTTTTTCCCATTTGGATTTGATCCTTTTTTTTTTTTTAGTTTTTTGCAAGGCAAATGGGGTTAAGTGGCTTTCCCAAGGCACACAGCTAGGTAATTATTAAGTGTTTGAGACCAGATTTGAACCCAGGTACTCCTGACTTCAGGGCTTGTGCTTTATCCATTGTGCCACCTAGCCGCCCCTTGATTCTTCTTTCAGAACATGATTAATACGGATCTATTTTAAACAAGTTATACATGTATAGCTTATATTAGATTGCTTTCTGTTGGGGGGAGGAGGGAGGGAGGGAAAGGGGAGAGGGAGAAAAATGTAAAACTCAAAACCTTGAAAAAAATGATTGTAGAAATCTACCATTGCAAGTAGTTAGAAAAATAAATAAATAAAATATTTAATAAAAGAACCATAAATTTGGAAGGCCTCCTGAGCAAAGTGGTGGTGGGGGGGAGGGAAGAGTGGTACCTCCTGGCTAAGGATTAGAAATCAAGAGGATATCCTTCAATTGGGGAATGGCTAAACAAGATATGGTATTTGATTGTGAAGGAATATTATTTAGCTATAAGAAATCACAAATAAGATGATTTCAGAAAAAACCTAGAAAGTCTTGAACTGAATGTAAAGTGAAGAATGTTGCACACAGTAATAGCAAGATTGTAAAATGAACAGCTATGAATGACTTGGCTATTTTCAGCAATACAGTAATGCCAAGGGACTACTGTTGAAGTATGCTATCCATATCCAGAGAAAGAACTTCTTTCCTTTTTCCCTTCCTTCCTTCCCTCCTTCTTTCCTTCCTTCCTTCCTTCCTTCCTTCCTTCCTTCCTTCCTCTTTCTCTCTTCCTTCCTTCCTTCCTTCCTTCCTTCCTTCCTTCCTTCCTTCCTTCCTTCCTTCCTTCCTTCCTTCCTTTCTTTCTTTCTTTCTTTCTTTCTTTCTTTCTTTCTTTCTTTCTTTCTTTCTTTCTTTCTTTCTTTCTTTCTTTCTTTCTTTCTCTTATTTACTAACAAGTTACTAATTTGAAAATTATTTCACATGATCACACTTTTGTAAGCTATATCTGATTGCTTACCATCTCAAGCAATGGGGAAAAGAGGGAAGGAGGAATAGAATTTAGAACTCAAATCTTTTTTTTTTTAAAGCAAATGTTTGGGGCTAGGTGGTGTAATGGATAAAGCACTAGCCTTGGAGTCAGGAGTACCTGGGTTCAAATCCAGTCTCAGACACTTAATAATTCCCTAGCTGTGTGGCCTTGGGCAAGCCACTTAACCCCATTTGCCTTGTAAAAACCTAAAAAAACAAAACAAAAAAAGCAAATGTTAAAATGGGTTTAACATGTAATTGGGGGAAAAAACAAAGTATTATATATTAGGGGGAAAAAAGAGCAGTATCTCCTTTCCCTTTCAATCAGGATTAAAGCCTGTTGATTGGTTTCAAGAATTTATTTCAGGTTATACTAACATTAACATTATTATTATTCTCTTTTAGGGAATAAAAAACCTTAAGCCTAAACTACAAACTTAAAATCTTGCAGTGAAATGTTGTCTTCATTTGATGATTATTACAAAGTATGTAAGTAGAGAGAATTCCTAATAATTCCTAATAATAAAAACAGTAAAAAACAATAATGTTGTTGTGCAGTTATTTCAGTTGTATCCAACTCTTTTTGACCTCATTTAGGGTTTTCTTGGCAAAGATGTTGCTCTATTTTACAGATGAGGAAATCGAGGTAAACAAGGTTAAATGATTTATCCAGGGTCACATAACTAATAAATATCTGAAGTGGTGAGGTAGGATTTGAAGTTAGGGCTTTCCAGTACTCCAAGCATTGCATTATTATCTCAGTGCTCAATTGACAGAGAAAAGCTACCCCTTTGGGCCTCTCTCCAAAAAAGAAATGCTTATATATTGATAATGATCTTGGACTAACTTTGGCAATCAGTTATAATTATAAATAAATTAGAAAAAATAGTCACTGAAATAATGGCCAAGTGATGCTCATTTGAATATTTCTTTTCAACTGATTTTACAAAATATGTTAAGGATGGAATCCCATATGCACTTTTGTCAAGACAATGTGTGTATCTACAAATAGCAAAAATAAGAATAGTAGTGAATAATCTATTAAAAAAGAGAACAAAAAGCCAGCAGTGATAGAAGACTTGCCTATAGTTTGGATTTAATAATAATAGCCACAGTTATTAAGCCAATATTAATAGTAGAGATTTGGATTATGATGTCCAAGACTATGGATAAGGATCATATAGGAAGGAAGGTAACATGCATTTATTATGCAAGCACAGTGCTAAGCATTTTATCACTATTTTTTAATCTTCACAATAATCCTGTATGATAGAAATTATTATTATTATTATTCCTATTTTACAGTTAAAGATGATAAATAGAGATTAAGTGACTTGCCCAAGGTCACACAGCTAGTCAATGTCTGAGTACAGATTTGAACCCATATCTTTTTAACTCTAGAACTAGATCTCTACCTCACTGCCTCTTACAGAAGGTCTTCAGACATGGAGCACTCTATCAAGTGGTGACCAGATTACAATTTGCAATGCCTGAGGGATTATTCAAATTCATGAGGCCACAGATGTAATGGAATATTTGGAGTGTGCTGCTCAGGCTTCCCTTGGTGAAATGACAGAACTCCTCTATTTGCATACCTACCAGGTTCCCCATTCTACTCTAATTCACCCCTGCTGCCTTACCCCCATTCCAATAGTATTTTCAACAAGAAGAAATAGGGAAATAAATTGGAAATTAGATAAAAATTTTAATACATTTCAAAGAAAGTACCTCTAAAAATGATTATTTGTATTGTCAAAACATGTCCCCTTGAATATCTCATCAGCTTCTCAAGCTCAGTATGTCCTAAATCTTCTTCAAACTGCCCCTCCTTTTAATTTTACTAGTTCTGCCACAGTGGCATCACCATTCACCTAATCTCCTTTTAAAAGCTAAGTCCCTGGGGTAGCTAGGTGGCATAGTGGATAAAAGCACCGGCCTTGGAGTCAGGAGTACCTGGGTTCAAATCCGGTCTCAGACACTTAATAATTCCCTAGCTGTATGGCCTTGGGCAAGCCACTTAACCCCATTTGCCTTGCAAAAACCTACCCCCCCCCCCAAAGCTAAGCCCCAGTGACTCTTTTTTGGCTTCTAAAAGAAGATAAAAACTCTTCTGCTTAGCAATGAAAGCCCTAACAAACCCTTCTCCCTATCTTTCCAGACTGATTCCATATTACTCCCCTTTGTACTTATGTATACACTGATTTCTTTTCCTAACTTTGCTCAATGATGTTCTGCTATCCCTTCTGCCTAAACTGCCTCTTCCTCTTGGGTTTCCTCATTCCTTTCACAATATGCCTCCTACAAGAGATTTTTTCTGATTTTTCCAACTGTCCACTCTTTCACCTCCAAAATTCTACTTGAATTTCTTTGGAGTACATTTATCTTTTCACATGTCCTTCACCCCCCCCCCCCCTCCAAATAGAACATAAGCTCCTTTTGGTCAAGGATGGAAAGTTCCATGGTCCTCAAGGGACAATGACAACACAGATGATGAAGCAACTTGAATATCTTTTCCATTGTTAAAACCATATCCATTTCTGATACTGAACCATTTCACAGTTCTAAGAACTTCAGTGGTAAAAATTTGATTTTTCTGGTCTTTAGGAGCTGTGGTTGCTGAGGAGGTGGAGGCTGTAGCTCCTGTAGAAGCAGATGCCAGGTCACATCCCTGGAAGCACAGTTGGGGGTGGAATACAGTTATTCCCAGAGTTCTTGGGCTTAGGGTATTGGGTTAGATCCACAGAGATATAAGTGGGGGTGGTGAGTGGCTGGCTTGATGCTGTTGGTGATTTGAACTTACCTGACATCTTGATTTCTGTCTCTGCTTTAATGCACTTGCTTCTTCAGCTAGGCTGGCATATTTATTCATTTAGTGGTAGTTGGTTGGCAGTCAGTGTACATAGCTGGACCTATCTATATAGGATCTTTTCCTGGAAACTTCCCTGGGTGAAACTGTTAAGTATTGGCCCCACATGAGGGCATAGTGATAAAGTCCAAAAACAAAAGCAAAGCCTATAGAAGAAAGTCAAATGAGATTTTGCAGACAAAGATAAAAGATGAGTCTAAAAACTTCAAAGAGTTTTACATATACTGCCCCATAGCTTAGCCAAGGTGATCTTTGCTCAAATGTGTCTGAAATAAAGGAGCCCCTGCCTCTGGAGGTGCCCATTCCATTTTTGGATAATTCTACTGGGAAGGAAGTTTTTCTTTTTTGGGGGGGGGGGGAAGGAAGTTTTTCTTTAAGGTATGCCTTAAATGAATTGCTCATAATTCTACCTTCTGAGGCCAAGCGCAATATTTTCAATCTTCCTTCCAAACAAGAGCCCTTCAAAGGCTTGAAGAAGGCATTCATGTTTTATTTCTCTCTCATTACATTGTAGGACAGGGTCTATCTTTTGTCTCTTTTTGCATTCCTTGTATTTAGGATAGTGCCTCACTTATAATAAACACTTGCTCATAATAATGTACATGGTATGATTTCAGTGTTCTTTTCCATCCCATTCTCTCTATTCTGAAAACAACCTCTGACTTTTTGATGTGCTTTTTAAAATGTAATTGAACACTAGATGTGATCTGGCCAAGTATGAGGAATGGTTTATGAAAATACATGGGGACAGAAAATGGAATTTCCAGCTAGGAAAAAAAATAGATTAAGAAGGAAGAAATTCTCACTATAATATTTCTGACAAGTGGTCAGCTGGTCTCTGTTTTGTGACCTCCAAGAAGGGGAAATTCGTGATCTTTCCAGGCAGCCCATACCACTTTTGAACAGCTTTAACTAATAGGAAGCTTTTCCTTAAACATCAAGCTTAAATTTATTCCTTTGCAAATTCTACCCATTGTTCCTGGTTTCATCTTAAAGATAGTAGATATAAATATATGAGTTTTCTCTTCTGGCTAAACATACTGAGATCCTGGACACATTGTATAGGTTCTATACACCAGTTGAGACCTGATGAAGGAAGAGTATAATATGCAAACTCCATTCCTTTATTCACGCAAACTGAGACCCTCTTAATGCAGCCCAAGATTGCATTAGCTTTTTTGACTATCACATCAGGCTACAGGATCATACTGAGTTTATAGTCCACTAAACTTCCCTCTTGTCTATCCATGCTTCTTTGATTTTATATTTCTGAGGTTATTTTTTTTTATCCAAATGTTAAGACTTTAAATTTATCCCAGTTGAGTTTTTTCTTATTTGATTCAGCTCAGGGCCCTAGACTGTCAAGTTCTTTTTTCATTCAAACTCTACATAGTGTGATAGTTGTCTTTCCCAAATATTGTCTGTAAATTTGAAGAGTATGCCATCTATGTATTTTAGGAACAAAAAAAAAGCCTATTTACATATTGCTGTGGTGAGCAGAAATTAAGGGAGAGAAAGAAAAGGGACTTAGTGGTAACAGCAGCCACCATGAGGGGATTAGTGGTAAGGAAGGGTATAGGGGAATGAGAGGTTATCTGGGGGTTCACACTTCCCAAAGGAAGACCTCACAGTCATTGATAATGTTAATCAATCCGGGTAAAAGCACAAGTTCCTTGAGCACCCTCTTGTCAAGTGGCCATCGAGTCATTAATGACTGTCTATCCATTCAACCTATTTCAATTAAACCTAATCGTATTGCCAGCCAGCCCTCATCTTCTTCTTCTATAATGAGATGCTCTCCTAGATGCTTTGCCAAAATCTCATAGCATTCTCTTGCTCTACCAAATTAGTAATTTAGGGGAAAAAAAGGAAAGAAAGCCACTCTGGAATGACTTGTTTTTGATGAAGCATTGCAAGTTTATTATAATTTTTCCCCTAGATATTCTCTAACTATCTTTTTAATGAGCCAGTCTGGAATTTCCTATGGAATTAAACTCAGGACCATTGACCTTAGTTCTGCAGAATCTATTTCTTTTTTTGGAAAAATTGGATGAAAATTTGCCTTTTTTTCAGTCCTGAGAGAACTCATTCATTGGTCATAATCTTCCAGATGTCACTAACTGTGACTCAGTAATCATACTTGCCAATTTCTTTAGTGGACCAAGTGACTTGAATCGATTAAGGGCAGGTGGCACTCTTTGAGGACAGTGAATAGAGGGCAGGTCTGGAGTCAGAAGATTTATTACCTTTTTGAATTCATATCTGACCTTAGACATTTAGTAGCAGTGTGACCTTGAACAAGTCACTTATGTCTGGCTCAGTTTTTCAAAAATATAAAAATGAATAATAATAATAATAATAATAATAATAGTACTTTGCTCTCAGGGTTTGAGATGTTTTATGAAGTACTTAGTAAAGATCTTGGAATTGAGTAGGTATTTAATAAAAGTTTGTTTTCATCCTACTACCCCAAGGAAAGATCTTGTCTCTCTTTGATTTTCCTTTTTCTTCCATTATAGCATAATATATTTTTCTGATGTCCTTACTTTTCCCTGCCAGTTTCATGTCACTATGAGCTATAGCATTCTAATGCAAATTTTAAGGACTATGTCTATGTCATGCTCATATTTATTCTCTGTTACCTGGTCTTGATTTCACCTTTTTTACATTTAAAAAAAAATCTGCAAATGAGTTTCCTGTGCATTCACATTGGTCTCTTCAGACTTCTATTTTTCTTCTTCAATGGATTTGTTTTTCTTTGTGTCTTATAGAATTTCATCTCATCCTCTCAGTGCTAACTTCCTTTGAACCATTTTACTCCATGCAATCAGATTTATTTTTCCTTCAAGATCAGATTTTCCAGAATCTAGTGTCCCAAGACTTCATCTCCTCTATCAGAATTCTAGGAAAGAGTGTTATTTTCTCCAAAGTTTCCATCATTTCCATTTCAGTTCCTGCCTGCTCATGAGAATCAAATTCAGATGAGGATTTCTCTTATTCCCCTTTACCTTTAAAATGTTGAAATCATTACTAAAGCAAGAAAAAAACAATCATTAATCCTTTCCTTTTGGCAAAGAGTTTCAATAGATGACTAGATAATTGAAACTTTCTATCTCTCTTATATCATAATTCTATGTTAGAATAATGATATTTCCCAAATTTTTGATTTGTAGCATATTCCAATAACAAAATCACTTCTGGTCTCCCTCTGATTTTCATTCAAATACTTTCATGGTTCTTTCTTCTCTATTTGAATATACCTTCCCAATATACAATGATACCTCAATCTTTTTTTTAATTGTCCTGTTTTTTTTTAGATTTTTGCAAGGCAAATGGTGTTAAGTGACTTGCCCAAGGCTACACAGCTAGATAATTATTAAGTGTCTGAGTTCGGATTTGAACTCAGGTACTCTTGACTCCAGGGCTGGTGCTCTATCCACTGAGCCAACTAGCCGCCCCTGTCCTGTTTCCTTCTAAAGGTTTATCAATGCAGAGTATTATTTCTATCATGATTTTCTTCCTTTCAAATCTCAGTGACTCTGTGAGGTGTAATTTCCCTCCTTGTGTTAGAACCTTTTTTGTTTTGTTTTATTATTTATTGGTTTGTGGGTTTTGCCAAACATTGGGAATTCATATATAGATTCTTCATGCTATAATTTTTTTTGTATTGAATCCTTTCTTGGAGTTTTGTTTCTTGTAAATCTGAGGGTATCCTAGATGCTATTCTTCCTTCATTATGGCTATTCCTTATAGTATTTAATTTGGAGGAATTTTGCAGGTAATCTTCTTTCTCCTTTATTATTTTTAGTTTAATTTTGTTTTTATTAGACTTTCAAGATACATAGCAAACATATTCTTTTGTCGAAAAGTTTTCTAGACTCTCCATCTTCTTTAAGATTGAGCTCTATTGGATTTGGAACCTATACTACAATCTCTCTAGTCTGGTAGAAATACACAGTCCAGACTTCATGCAAGTCACTGAACAGTTTTCTTTATATATTTTTTTGTACTTTATATGCAATATATTTTTTATTTAACTGTGTTGTCAGATTTTAGCATTGTGTCTAGAAATTACCTGTGGGTGTCTGTACCTCAACCCTAAGCATGTGGTTAAAAATTTTTACAGTTAATTATTAACTTTAAAATGTAAATTGATTCTCCTTCCTACCAACAATCCAACCCCTAATTTATTTCACTCTCTATTATTCTATTTCCTTTTTTCTTACTAACCCAGTCTTCTCTTTATCCTTCATGTTTAATTCCCTAATTCTCTTCTGACATCGTTATTTCTTTCATGTCTTTCTTATTTTGCCTAGATGTTGCTTCTCTTACAACTCAGAAGCAGAATGTGGATGAGTATTTGGGTCTAAAGATTATTGTTTTTCAAATTTCTTTCAATTTTTCCCAATTTTTGCAAATTTTTTCCTCTCTAAATTCAGTATCTAATGCATTTCACTAGCCCAAATCCTTTCAAATTACCTACACAATTTCCTTCTTATTTGGTTCAAATCCTTCTAACTCATCTTGATCCTTCTCCCACAAACTTCTCACATGAATTTGCCTGGAAAATAAAATTAATAAAAACGAATGGCTTGAAGTAGGCTGAAAAGTTAGGAATCATTTTGCAGCAGGTCTTAAATGCTAGTTTGAAGAGTCATAGGGGGTGATGGAGAACCACTGGAACATTTTGAGCAAGGAATCAACTTGTTTCTTAGGAAGGTAATTTTGATAAATTATGTGGAAGAGAAGATTGAAGAGAGAAGATCAACTATTTGATTATTGCAGAAGTCTAAGTAAGAGTTGATTGGTCTTGATCTAAGGCAGTGTTTATATAAGGGAAGAGCAAGGGAAGTGATGCAAATGTACAATCAATAAGATCTGGAAACTGATTGGAATTTGGCAGATAAGATATGAATCCAGGGTTCTTGGAGGAAGTTGGTTCTGCCTTTAGAAACAGAAAATTTCAGAATTAAGGGTAGTTGAAGGGGGGAATAATCTGTTACATTTGGACAAAATTGATAGTTTATGAGAGAGAGAGAGAGAGAGAGAGAGAGAGAGAGAGAGAGAGAGAGAGAGAGAGAGAGAAACAGAGACAGAGGCAGAGACAGATACAGAGAAAAAGGAATTAACCTGGCATGAATTGTTCTTGATGAAACCAGGTTAATTCTTTGTGCTTACTGAAATAGTCACTTGCTCTTGAGTTATCTAAAATATCTAAAATGTCAACTGGCATTGCATTTTTCTTTTTTTTTAGAAAATAGGGACATTTGCCTTTCTTTAGTCCTATGGCACGTCTCCTCTACAGATTGTCAGAGATGGCATCTGCTAGTTCTTTCACTATGGCAGGATTACCGTTTGTCTGGACCAGGTTACTTGAACTCATCAATGACAGTAAGTACTTATTATCTCCTTACTTATCTTGGGTTCCAACTATTAGCCATTTTTGCTTTGCCCTTTTCAGTTCAAAGATCATTCTCCTTGGCAGACAAAAAAGAAGCAAAAATAAGAGTTGAGTAATTCTGCTTTCCCCTATCATCCATTACCATTATCCCATCCCCCTAAGCAACATTTACCATCCTCTTTTCTCCAATATAGCTTTAAAAATAATGCTTTTTCTTGTACTTAGCACTCTTATCAGCCTCAGATTATTCCAGATTTAGCCCTCCTGACACTATTTGTACAGGACTGTACCATACTTTTGAATTCATTCTCTAGTGCCTACTCTTCCTTCCTTCTCTTAAACATCTTTTCAAAATCTAAGATGACTTAAGAGTTTTCCTTTTATGTATATAGCTATCTCTTGACATCTCTCCTTTTTTTCCTTTTCATTGGAAACATTTATCTCTTCCAAATTTTATTCTTGAGAACTGCCTATGTCTTGTACATCAGTGGCCCCTGTAAAATTTTATCCCATAGGATTATATTTAATCTTTCTCTGAGCATGGAGTTTTGCTCTCTTTAGATCAAATTCTTAATTGGCTTACGCAAGGTCATAAATCAGTATGAGACAGTACTTGAACTCAGGTCTTCCTAACTCTGAAGACAACATTCATTCAACTCTGCCATTCTGCTTTAGCTTATTTATGACCATAGAATTTTCTTTCTTTGACATGTTCTTTCTATTGTGAAGTGATATACATGCTTCAGGCTCTACACAAGTGACAGGGATGACTAATATCTTGAAATCGATCATAGCTGTTAAACAAAATCATTATTGCCATAATTGTTTTGTTGTCATTGTGGTTGTTATTATTATTATTGTTGTTGTTGTTGTTGTCGTCTTGGTCTCGGGTAGAACTCATTGCTATACAGATCAGCAACCATTCCCAAAGAAATGATTCACTAACTCTCAAAGAACTCTCTTTCTCTCTCTCTCAATTAAATATTTTATTCCTAAGGCAGAAAGTCTCTTCTTTCTTTTTCTGTGAACTGTGCTAGGGACAGTGACTGCAAGCTATACACTTTTCAAAAATCTTTCATTATTATACAGTCCACTTTAGTCTCAGCTTGCTAATTACTGTGTGCAAAGCTTTCATTCTTTGACACATTCTCACTATTGTGACTTGCTATGGGCATTTTGGGCATTAAAGAAAAGGTAAGAATTACTAATAACCTGAAGTCGACAATAGCCATAACAGAAAACCAAAAGGCTTTTGCTGAAACTAAGTGAAAATCATGAGATCTAAATATTTCCATGAAGGTTCAATAATGGCCCATATGAAAGCAAAGTATTCTTTGATCTACATTTTGGATGATTATTGTTCATCCTATTGCTTGAGGGGAAAATAAAATTCATATGGTTTTATAGCTAGATGCCTGTTTTACATTGCACAGGACAGATTTATTTTGCACACTATCACTCACAGATATAGGTTTCTAAAAGTTATTCTGTAACCTCTCTATGAATTTACTACCTAACTTTTTGGTAACCTCTTTGGTTACCAAAACAAGCACTCCTTCATAACTAGACTGGTTAAAATACTGTTTGAATAACATTAAAAATATTCTAGTAATAATATTACTATTATTATTCATTCATTTCAGTCATGTTTCATTCTCTGTTACCCCATTTGGGGTTTTCTTGGTAGATATTAGTATGGTTTGCCATTTCGTTTTCCAGATCGTTTTACAGTTGAGGAAACAGAGAAACAAGGTTAAGTGACTTACCCAGGGTCACACAGCTAGGCGGTATATAAAACCAGATTTAAACACAGGTCTTCATGATTGCAGACCATATACCCACTGCTGTCCACCTACCTTTCTAATTATTGTCTTATTCAGTATCAAGCACTTAACATATATTGTCTTCTGGAAAGTTTGCCTTGCTATTTATTTGTAATTTTTGCTGCCATATATCTATCACTAACTATAAGATCCTTAAGGTCAGGAACTTTGTTTTATCTTTCTTTTTCTTGACATAAATTAAGTATAAATATGCCTTTGCATTCATTTATATTTTAATTTTCAGAAAATTACATTTGGATTCTGTATTAACTTCAATACTTCAAACATCTTTCATTTTATTGGAATGGGGTTGTTATTCCACCCAACCAGATCACATCCTCTCCATCATTTAATAGAGGGCCTTCAGGAATACATGAAGCCAAAACCTTCATTGTCCTATATCTAACCTGGTGAGTTTTATAAGGTTTAAATTCTGTAACTCTAAGTTATACTTATACCTAAAGTCTACATTTTAAAAATGTCATACTATGAGATTTATTTTTAAGTTATATTGATGTGCTTTGTTTTTATATTATAAACAGTTATAGATTGCTCCAATGTTCACACATTGTTCCAAGACATCTCTTGGAACAAAATAAAACAGGTAAATAAAACTTATAATATGGTGATCTTATTTGAAAGTATATGCAACATTTTACATCTGTATCACTCCTCTCTCTCTCTCTCTCTCTCTCTCTCTCTCTCTCTCTCTCTTAAAAGCAATTAACAAAAAAAGCATTTTCTCCCTCCCATCCTCAATCCCATTGGGGAAAAAGAAAAGAAAATTCCTTTCAACAAATACGCATAGGCAAGCAAAACAAAATTTCTTGATGTTTTATGCAAACATGAAAACATATATAAAATGTATATGTATGTATGTATGTATATATGTCCATTTTGCCCTTTCTTAGTCATGGGTAGCATGTTTCATCACCTGCCTACTGGAATCTCAAATGGTCATTGTATCAATTATAATTTTTACAGCTATCAAAGTTGCTTGCTCTTTAGTGTTGTTATTTTAACATAAAATCTCATTCTGATTCTGCTTGTTCATAATTTTTTCAAAATCATTCATGTTTAATATTGATGCTATAATATAAATTGTACTTCTGACTCTGCTCATTTTACTTTGTATAAGTTAGTCTTTTCCATGTCTTTTTTGAAATCATCTATTTCTTGTTCTTTTCAGCATAATATTTCTCTACCACATTCACATGCCATAATTTATTGTCATTATTTTTTTCTAAATACTTTTGTACATGCAGGGCCTTTTCCTCTTCCTCTCATCATTTTGAGGTATAGGCCTAGCAGCAGTAGGGCTGATATAGGGTGAACAGTAGGTATTTCTATATGCCTGGGAAGGGCTGAACATCATTGCCATTCTAGTGATATATTACCTATGAACTACCAAAGATATATATAGGGTAGTGCAATTGGAAACCCCTATAATTTTGTGAGGGATGGTGTGGGATAGTGGAAAGACAGCCAATTTGACTTAGAGGGGTCAGAGGTGTTGGTCAAGTTCTGACTTCTCCACTTATATGCATATATTTATCTGTCTATGGCTCAGTTTCTTTATCTGTAAAGTGGAGATCACACTTCCCTTTCAAGGTCGTTGTGAAGAAAGTGATTTGTGAATGATGAATTACTATGTCAGTGTGAGCTTGTTTCCAAGCTCTGGATCTGGCACTGACCACCCTTCAGAAGGATTCTATTTAAGGAAAAACTTTTGTATTCTAAGTTCAGTTCATTCCAATGAGTGAAATAATTAACACTTTCTTCCTTATTTTTTCTTTCTTGTTACTTGAAAAATTGTAAAATTCAAAATCTTAGAAAAAATGATAGTTAGAAATTACTATTGTATATAATTGGAAAACAAATAAAAGTTAATTTTTAAAAGTGGAATATAAATTGTTACCAAATATATTTTTTTAAAAGCAAATCCAACTTTGGTAGGAAGATTAAAGAGTGGCTATCACATATTCTTTCTTTTCATGTTCACATTTTGTCGGTTTGTCTGTGACTTCAAAAAATTGACCAGTGATTGAGAGTATGAAATTGTAGAAAATTATGAATTTGTCTGCTTCACCTTGTTGTTAAAGAGACAAAAAGTATCTTTATCTAAGACACTGAAGTGAAATAATAGAAGTGGAAAATTCAAAAAGGACAGAAGCATTTACTCTATGAGATAAAACAAACACGTACCAAATCTAAACTTCCTGATTGGCTTATTTGGTTTATTGGTTTTTTTTAAGCTATATTTTTCTGAAAATAGAGGGTTTGAAGGAAAAATGCTTTGTATCCTTCACTACTTCAAACTGTCAAATGCCTAGATGGAAGAATTTAATCTGGCAATAAACTACAGTTATCCAATCATGTAGTTCTTTCCCAGAAAAGCAGGCAGCATGTTTTCCTCTGATGGAAATCCATACTGGATATGTGCTATTTTATGCTTTTGATTGGTTTGCATATAATGTTACTTTGTCACCCCTGCCTCTCACCTGGGCCAAATTCTACAAAGTGAGACCAGAAATATGTTAAAGTACTAGGATCTGAGCCACGCTTACAAATGGACAAAGTAGGTAGCTGCCTATAAGACATAGTTTAAAAGGTCTTTCACATATGTATATCACAAAATGTCTTACTCATCCAGACACTAGTCTGAAATTCCACAATGAGCTAAATGTATTCCTTCCCAGTTTGGTCTTTCAAAAGAAAGAATATGTGATATCCACTCTTTAACCTTCCCACCTTTGACTGAACCAAGATCAACAATAGCAAAAAACTCAAACTTTTTACAGTAACAGTAATAGTGTAAAAACAAGCAAACCTGAAAGATACCAAACTCAGATACATTTGGTGATCAATCTTGACTTCTTGGTACTAGTGGTCAGGAATACTTATCTCCTCATGATAAAAGTGCTGGTGTCTTATCAAAGCAGAATAAGACTTGTCGGAGAAAATGTGTGGGTGTATCTTGCCTACTCTGTTGCAGCTAGATGGCACAGTGGGTAGAATACTGGTCATGGAGCTAGGAGGACCTGAGTTCAAATTCAACCTCAGACTGTGTGACTCTGGATGAGTCACTTAATCCTGTCTGTCTCAGTTTCCCATTTATAAAATGAGGGGGAAAAGGCAAATTTCTCCAGTACTTTTGCCAAGAAAATCATAAATGAAATCATGAAGAGTCAAACATGACAAATCCACAAAACAACCTCAAAGCTACTTAGTAACAGTGAAGGGTTTCATGATTGAGGGAAGTTATCAAAAAGTTATAGTGATATCAAAGCAATACTTTCTGTGACAGTCAAGAAATGGAAACAGAGTAAATATTTATTGGTTGGGAAAAGAATATAATAGAAACATAACTGTGCTGGAAGAAACAATAGAGAAAGGCATGGAAAGACTAATTAACTGATGCAAAGTGAAGTAGGAGGAAAGAAAATAAGAGAAAAATACACATGCCAACTACAACAATGTTGATTGAAACTGAATGTTGCAAAATTATAAAAGGAAAAAATAAACTTGGACCCTACAAAGAGTTATCAGATGATATCTTTCCCCGATTCCTTTGAAGGATTGAGGTCCACAGGTATGGTACCTACATTTTATATAGTGTCAGGGTTTTTTTTTAACCATGTTGTTCAGTTTTACTGAATTTTCTATTCTCTTCTTGCTGTTGTTCAGTCACTTCTATCTCTTTCTGTCCTCTTTTGGGGTTTTATTGACAAAGATAATAGAGTGATTTGTCATTTACTTCTCCAGAGATCATTCTACAGATGAGAAAACTGAGACAAATAGAATTAAGTGATATGCCTGAAGTCACACAAGGTCAGATTTGAATTCTGATCTTCCTGATTATATAAACCCAGTGCTCTATCCTCTAGGCCATTTAGCTGCCCCTTTTCCCCCTTCTTATTCCTCTTTTTTTTTCTCAATTTTTTTTCTTTGTAATGAGGGATGGCTTTGGGGGAAAGTGAAGAGAAGGGATGTATGGGGAATACAGATGATGTAAAAACAAAGCTTATAAATAAAGTATTTTAATATAAAATATTTTAAAATGAATAAACAAAAGTGGAATTTTTCTCTAAGGAAGCAAAAGTACTAAAAACATCTTTACACAAGACATTTTCAAGCCAAATTTTCAAACACTTAGGGCTGTATCTTTTGCATTGACAGTAGTCTCTTAAAACACTATTAATAAAGCATTTAATTGGCAGCCATAGTCAGAGACCTATGCCAAAAGAAAATTCTGTTATTCTTGAAGTCTGCAGAAGGAAGGCAAAGGTTTTGGGAAATCTGACTTTACTAAAATTTATAAGCAGCTTATCATCAAGGTTGTTCCTGCAGATGCCTGAGCAATTGTCATTCATCTAGAGACATTCCAATTTAAGTGTCTTTAGTTTGTAATAGCTTATTGTCTATGAGATTTTCAAATTCAAATAAGGATCCCTGTTTTAATGTTATCTTCATTAGCAGTATGACAGAATATACTCCAGGAAGACTTTAGACTTCTATTGGGTTTGATTCATCAAGCTTCTTAGTGAAAAAAAAGAAGAAAAAGAGACAGAAATGTACACATAAAACTTCTAGTATTTCTTCTTAGTGTGACTGTATCAATACTTCTCATATTCTCATCATCCAAGAAAAGTTATTCACAATTTGAGTTGTACTGTCTTCAAACACAAAGTCTCAAGTTTCAAGATTTCCTGGGACCATCAAATTTTCACCATGTTTTAATTCCACACAATGCGGTCTTCAGTGAACCACTTCATCACCTACTTTAACATGACATTCAGTAGCAACAGACTTGTCAACATGAGGATGCTTTTCCCGATGTAAAGCATCCATTGGCTTTTGAATCTATACTAGTGTATTACAATGAATAGAAACCACTGTTTCTCACCACTGCTGCTTCTTCACCTTATGACATGCTTGGCCATAGAATGTTAAAAGATTGCTTACAACTCAAGAGCAATGTCATGTCATTTATAGAATGGAACTACACACACACTGCCAAAGAAGCCCTAGCTGTTTTGATGAAAGTCAAGACTCCGACAACAAGCTCTATATGAAGCTATATCTTTTTAATTTATGCTGAAAACAAACTTCTAGTGGAACTCTCTCTAAAGGGTAAACTTACACCCAAAATTATGTTATCACCTGAGCAATATAGAAAATCTTTTGCTTCATGCTTATGCCAATACTCTTATTTACACTGATGAAAAAAGCAATACAGCATGATAATAGTTTGAATTTTCTGCCTCTGTACATCCCAGATAATATTGATTCATCTATCCTAAGTAGTAGAAAACATCCTTATTTCATCTTTTCAGGCTCATCAGGTTACATTATTAACTTTGAGGAATCCCAGATTGACTGAAATCTTGAATTGGTTATGGAGTTGAATGCCTATGAATAAGTCCTAAGGAATTAAAGCTAATAACATGAGTTATTTGCTCTTAAAGACTGTTTCTTATGGGGGAAATATTTTTTATTACAGTAGATTTTCAATCATATTATTTTGGCCATTGTATATACAGAATACTTAGGATTCAGTCACGTGAAATAAATGATGACAATCATGTATACCAACCTGGAAGTGATGCTTATAATGAGACATCTATAAGAGAACAACACATTATAGGTTACTTTACATAACCAGTTGCCAAATGTGACTCCTTTTGTGTGGAAACCAATAAGGAAACTCTCATCTTGAATTCATGATATTGATTTTGTAAGACCCTTTCAGGAAGATAACTTTTGGATTATACTAGACTCCCCCAAAGTTCTATCTCATTCCTCTCTGAAAAAAAGAATCCAAGCTCTGACAATATTGGAAAGACAAAAGTAGTTTAAGGAAAACACTGTATTCATCAGCAGAGCACCTAAGGTTCAAATCCAATTCTCATTCTTACTATCTATGTGACTTAAGGTAAATCACCTCAAGCTTCAGTTTTCTCACTGTGAATGATTGGGGTGGATCTTTAAGGTCATTTCCTGAAATTCTTTGTGCCTCTGATTCCAATTTTCCCATCTAGAAAAAAGAAATTGTTGGACCAAATGATCTCCTGAATCCCTTCTTTCTTTGAATCCTATGTTACAAGATTTCTGGCAGCATGTCTGTGTTTTACTCTCTTATGTTTAAGAATTTATGGGAATCATATCTATTGCCACTGTACCTCATTATTTTTTAATTTGAATTGTTAAGCTGAAAGGTTCCTTATAGTGGCTTGTTGAAGGAGACTGGACCATAAGACTTGTATAATTTATTATTGCTTAACATGTTTCATAATAGCGATCAGTTCTGTAGAATTGCTAATGGAATGATATTTCAAAACTTGCCTTAGTCTCCCTCACCCTACCTCAGCTGTAGGTGGTCCTGCCTGGAACAAGGAGGGAAGGCCCCAGTGTCCAGTAGTCATTCAATCCACCACCAGCCTTGATGACATGCCTACTATGTACTAGTCTTCCCCTACTAATGGGAGACACTAGGGCAAGAACTAGTGGACAGCTTGGAACCTGCTAACAAACCATCCCCAGTTCTCATCTAACTGGTGTGCCCCAAACAGTATTCTTGTGTGAACTTTATTTATATGGAGTGCAACCAAATGTGATTACACCTAAGCAATGGCAACATCTTTGAAAGCCCCTGAACAGGTTGGGGTAACATGGTGCCCTGAAAGTATATTTACAAGGGTTTAGAAGATCTGACCACATGCTTGGATTTCATATAAAATAACAAACTAATTTGGATCCAAAAGACTGAGTGTCTGACTACAGAGAGGAGAGAGATGCTGATCCTTGAGAAGGAATTCATTTGGGGAGAAAAGAATCCTGACTTTTCCCTTGCCCTTCTCCTCTCCCAATTTTTTTGGCCACTGAGAACCTTGTGACCTTGAACACTTTAAAGGATTGGCTTTTCATCAGTATCTCAGCAATGTTCCTTGTACAATAAAGGCCAATGGCAGTGTCTATATTGGGACTGAGGACAAACTATGCATGATGAAAAAAGTCAGCTTTAGGACTCTACAAGAAGCTGAGTAAAAAAAATTATCCCATGTTTAAGATTTTCATATGTCAAGCCTACAAGCATTTATTAATCCCCTATTGAGGTTATAAAGAAAGACAAATACTCTCCCTAATCCTCAAGGAACTCACGGTCTGATGGGGAAGACAATCTATAAACAATTATTCCTAAGCAAGCTATCTATGGAAAAATTCACAGAAAGAAGTATTAAGGTGTACCAGGAAGAGCTTTTTACAGATTTCTGTTAATTTTTTAAAAATATAATATGGGTGCTATAGATGTGAAATGTTGCACATGAAGATTTGTAATCCCAAAAGAGAAAAATCACTTAACTACATCTAGGAGCTCTGAATTATCCATTTGCTAGGCCTTATGCTCTAAGAATAAGCCCATTTTCTTTTTTTCAAATTTATTTATTTTCATATTACTACAATAGTCTTGTTGTAAAAGTAAACATAACCCCCTCCCCTCACAAATATAGAGAAACTTCAAGAAAAATAAAGTGAGAGAGAGAGAGAGAGAGAAAAAAAAAGAAGTATGCTTCAGTCTGTATTCAGATACCATCAGCTCTGTCTTTGGAATGGATTACATTCTTTATCATAAATCCATTAGAAAGCTTGCTTCAGGGCAACTAGGTGGTGCAGTGAATAGAGCACCAGCCCTGGAGTCAGGAGTATCTGAGCTCAAATCTGGCCTCAGACACTTAATAATTACCTAGCTGTGTGGCCTTGGGCAAGCCACTTAACCCCATTGCCCTGCAAAAACTTTAAAAAAAAATTTAAAAAAAGAAAAAAAAGAAAGCTTGCTTCAATATTTTTCCCACAGTTGCTATTACTAGCTGTATTTCCTTCTATCCTATTCCTCCTCACCCAATTCATTCTATTCTCTCATTACGCCCTGACCTTCCTCAAAAGTGTGTTGTATCTGACTACCCATTCCCATGATCTTCCCTCTCTTATATCACCTACCCCCGTCCTTTCCCTTGATCCTTTTCTCCCATTCCTTTTCTTTACTTTTTTTTCTCTAGTGTAAGATAGATTTCTATACCCTATTGAGTGTATGTATGTATGTATGTTATTTCCTCTCTGAGTCACTTCTGATGAGAATGAAGGCTCACACTCATTCCCCTTTCCCTTTCCCTTGTCTACTCCATTGCAAAAACTTTTTTTTGACTCTTTTACATGAAATATCTTAGCTCATTCTACCTCTTTTTTCCCTTTTTCCCAGTACATTACTTTCTTTCTTTTTTTTTTTAGATTTTTTTTCAAGACAATGGAGTTAAATGGCTTGCCCAAGGCCACACAGCTAGGTAGTTATTAACTGTCTGAGGTCGGATTTGAACCCAGGTACTCCTGACTCCAAGGCCGGTGCTCTATCCACTGTGCCACCTAGCCGCCCCCAGTACATTACTTTCTTGCCTATAACTCCATTTTTATAATGGATTATACTTTTATATTCAGCTCCGTCCTGAACCATGTCTATAGATACTTCCTCCAACTACCCTAATAAATGAGAAGGTTCATATGAGTTATCAGTATCATCTTTTCATACAGGAATACAAGCAATTCAACATCTTTAAATCCCTCATCATTTACCCTTCCCATCCACTGTCTCTATGCTTCACTTGAGTCCTGTACTTGGAAATCAAACTTTCTGTTCAACTCTACTTGTTTCAACAGAAAAATTTGAGTACCCTATTTCACTGAATGTCCATCTTTTCCCCTGAAAGAGTATGTTCAGGTTTGCTAGGTAGTTGATTCCCAGCTGTAATCCACACTCTTTTGTCTTTGAGAATATATTTCAAACTGTACAAGTCCCTAATGTAGTTGCTGTCAAATCCTGTGTAATCCTGTCTGTAGTGCCATGATATTTGAATTGTATCTTTCTGACTGTTTGTAATGTTTCCTCCTTGACTTGGGAGTTTTGGAATTTGGTTATAATATTTCTGGAAGTTTTTATTTTGGGGTCTCTTTCAGGAGGTGATGGGAGGATTTCTTCAATTTATATTTTACATTCTGAATTAAGCCCACTTTCTCAGGAATCTATGTTCTAATGGAAGAGTATGTTCCTAGCTTGTACCAACTATGTCACCATAGTAAATTCCTTATTCTCAAAGCTAACTAAATGATATTAACTAATAATCATGAAGGCAAACTCAATAATGAGATGTTGCATTAGAAAGATAGCACTCAACCAAGAAGATAAGTAGCCATAGGAATTCTGGTCATCTAAACTGCTTGTGCAAAACAAGACTGGAAAAATAACTCCAGACCTATCTGTATTGCATTTAGGTATATACAAGCTATGTACACAGTAGTTGGAAGGTGATATTCAAGAAGAAGTAATTAAAATTAGGTGGAGTAGGAAAGACCTGTGAGGGGGAGATTTGACTTGAGTCTCCAAGAAAGCCTGGGAAACTTAAGAGATGAACTCTTGTAAGTTCTGTTTCTCTCTTCCTTCCACTTTGGCACTGCAGGCCCTTCTTTGAGCATCCTATTTTCCTCAATATACTTTTGAAAAGAAATGTTTGCACAATTACACCAAAATGTTCCTTATTATACTGTGCCCCTTTTTATACATTGTTATCTGCTTTTCTTTCTATATAGATGTGTATACATATATATATATGTATAATACACAAACATTATATTAATACTCAACAAGCAAAAACTTGCTTTAATTTTTTTTCCCTTTACTTTCTGGACAGACAAAAATATATTGTTTGCCTCATATCTGTTTTTTGCTCATTTGGCAAACAATTGTTGAGTATATACTATTTACAAGATGGTTAGTGTTGGGGATAGAAAGATAAAAATGGAATCACCTTACATTTTGCTTGGTAAATCATGAACACAAGAACCAATCTTTACTAGGAAATAGCAAGGATCCTGTCCTTGTAAGTAATATTAGGAGCCTTTCTCCATACAAAGTACAGGATGCAAATGAGCTTTTGTTTAATCATAATGATGATTCTCTGAAAAAGGTGACCATCTCTTCTTCCTCTCCTCCATCCCCTTTTTTTGAGAAGTTGAGTAATAAAGTAGGACAATCTCTATACTCGAACTTAGGAGGTTTAGTACTGATTGACATATGCCGATAGTGTGAACATGGACAAATCATTTTAACCTGTTCTCTTATCTGTAAAAATGGGGCTAATAGGGGCGGCTAGGTGGCGCAGTGGATAGAGCACTGGCTCTGGAGTCAAGAATACCTGAGTTCAAATCCAGCCTCAGACACTTAATAATTACCTAGCTGTGTGGCCTTGGGCAAGCCACTTAACCACATTTGCCTTGCAAAGATCAAAAAAAGAATGGAGCTAATAATACTCTCTAATACATTGTTGTTGGGAAGAAAATTCCTTGTGAGTTTTACATCACTATAGAAAAATCAATTGTTCTTTTTAATTACAAATACATTATTTCTCATTTATAAGAAGCACCCTTTTTCAAAAAATTTGGGGGGGTCTAAAAACTGGGAGCATCTTATACAGTGGTTGTAGATTTTTTGACTTTGCATTTCCTGCTTTTTCATGCTTATTGTCTTTGTGCTCATTGTTTCACATTTGTTACTGGTATATTAGGTTCTATTTTGCCACATTCTGCTCAGAAATGGCTCAGAATTCAAGTTCAAAGTGATCCAGTTTGCAAAAGTGAATGGTAATCATGCTGCTGAACATCAATTTGGTCCTCCTCTAATTGAGAAAACAATCCAAGACTGGCTACATTGAAGATGCCATGGCAGAAGAAGGCCCTGAGAGGCAAGGCAGCTAAATGGCCTGAATTAGAGAGGAAATTGAATTAGAGATGGATTGAAGAGCAAAGGACCATTGGAATTCCGGTGTCCAAAAGATAGTTCAGCATGAGGCAGGATAATTGTTGATGAAAAAGAAATGATTGATTTCCAAGGAGGACACAATGGGTGCTTCAGGATCATGAAATGGAATGGACTAAGCATGTGTCCACCCACAAGACTTGACCAGGGAGTGCTTGTGGTCAACCCCAGACCAGAGCCCAGTCAGGAGAGCAGTCAGAGCCTCTCATAAGACAATGATTCATTATGAAATTCAGATGAGGACAAGCTAATGGATGGGAGTTTTGATAGTGATAAGGAATTGTATGAATTTTATGATGAATGGAACTTGAGTTCAATAACTTTATGTAATACATTAAAAATTTTTTTAATTTTACAATTTTCCTCCAACCTCACTTCCTACCCCCCACCCAACCCCCCATAGAAGGCAGTCTGATAGTCTATCAAAATTTGAGCCCCCAAATTAAGGTGAGGCTTATACATGGGTAAGTGCAGTATCTTCACCTGAGTCAGTTAAATTTAATTTGTCAGTTTTATCTACTAAGGACATATCAGAGCTAAAGGGTGAAATTCTTTAGCTATGGTACACTAAAGTAAAATCACTCAGGATAGTATAATATAGAAACAGTTTCTTTAAATTTATTACTTTTAAATTTATTTTACTTTATTTTATTTAATTACTTTAAATTTATTACTTTAGCAGCATGATTATTTTATTTTCATCTACCCTTGAGAGGTGGCATGATGTAGAAGATGGAATGATAATTTTGGAGCCAGAAAAACATGGATTCTAGCCCTTTCTCTGACACCTGATGAATGCAATCCTGCATTAATCACTTAATCTCTTAATATATGTGGAAAACTGTTTATTATTTATTTTTAGTTGTAAAGAAGATGGTGTGGTCTGTTTTGAGAGAGATACTATTCTCTCATGTAGGAGTTCCCTACCTATCAATGAAATCACAGACCCAAGTCCTTATTCCTAACTCTTTCCATATATTTATATTGAATTATCTGGATATTCTTTGGATGCTGGGGAACCATCCATATCTTGTCCAGTTTATCTAAATTTATCTAAATATATCAGACAAAGATTTTTGAGAAGTAACAAGGTCTGAAATACTCAAATAATTGCCTCAATTTTCCATTTCCTTTTGTGCTTCTGGACCATGCAAGCATCAAGATCTGAAATGATTAAGCAGGCAGAAATCTTAAAACATAGAATAATTACAAGTAAATATAAGGATGTCTTCCTGTCTGCCTAGAATTTACAAGCCTGATACCTGCCAAGTGTGAATAGAAGATCCACCTGTCCTTGAACTCTCTTGGCACCTTCAGGGAATGTCTTAAATAAGATCAGCTCAGATGCTTATGCTAGATAGGTTTTAATGATCAGGTACAATAATCCTTCAGCTTGTTCTCTATTGTTTCTTTATTTCCTTTGTCTTAAGCAAGCTGACTTTGGAAGCTGAAATTTATCTGTTTCTGTTATAAGACCTCCAGTTAGAAAAAATTCTATGTAGCTTTTAGAATTCTGTAGACAATAGCTTACACTCAGGAATGGAAGGTTCAATCCCATATCAAGCAAAAATTTTAAAAAGGGTCCTCTCCATCTTTATTCATTATGAAATAAAACTATTTTCATTAGTGGGTAAAGGTAGAGAACCCTTTCACATAGGGGCACTTCCTATCTCTGAAATGCAATATTTTTCCAAATGAATAATCCAGATAATATTGATAAACTTCAGACTTATTAGTTCAATGAATTTATAGTCATCCTAAAAGAAGACAAGTCACCAACTCAGTGAACTTGGAAGCTCTGTCTACACAGCACAAACAAAACAATTTGATTAAATTTGGTCTGATGGTATGAACTGTCCTACTTTTCAGTCAGTTGTTTTGACACCATGAAAATAGTGCTTAAAGCTTAGCTTTCTTTTCTTGAAAATAGCTATTAACAGAGGATAGTTTTGTGTTTGACCAAAATATGGCAAATGTTTCAAACCAAACCATGGAGCAACCTATATTTAAGCACGGAAATTAGATATGGAAGGAATCTATGCGATCACTGACAAATAATTTTGTTCCTGATCCTGTGTGATTTTAAGTCTTGGATCTTATCTTCAAAAACTTTGTTTTATCATCCTAAAGAGAAAAGAAATCTCAGATTTGTTTCAATGTTATTAATGGGCTATAGATTCTCCTACAGACCAGAGCAGTTCCAATAATTTAAATGAGACGTCAGGGCTGTTTCATGTGGGCAAGATGGTACCTTTTATGTTTTCAATAGCTACATGTCAACCTTCTGTTAGGAAGTCAGGCACATGGAACATGGAACACCTCCTCCGCCAGCTCTTTTAGTGAAATGATTTCTGAGCTGTGAAGTTGCGGGGTTGTTGCTACTGAAAGCCCCTGTGCTTGTGAGAAAAGGTCGAGAGTGCATTGATCAAACGATAATTGGAAGCATAATTAGGCCTGGCTCATGGCCAACATTTCACGCCCCATCTAAGAAAGGTGCTATGGATGTGGTTAAAGATTTTGGTGTGACTAACACAATACTCAATTCACAAGTGAAGTATGGTCTGCACTGTCCTTTCTATATCTTGAAATCCCCACCAAATACAATGGCCTAGAAGGAGTAGTTTCAACAGGGTCCTATTTCATTGAGGTTCTCTAGTTCTGATTCCTGTTATAAAAGAAAATATATCTATATTTACAGGAACCTTCCTCAAGGGAAATGGAATGCTGAAATGTTGTAAACTTACTCTTTCAAAGATGCTGTTTGAGAAAACAGGAATCCTTCTAAAGAGCTATCTTTCTATTATTGAGCAGGGCAACAGGAGAGAGTCTATAGGAAAGCTCTGTTTAACTCTTATTTTCCTTTCATCTTCTCTTCCAAGAAGATTGTTCTTTGAACTAAAAGGGGCAGTATAAAAATGTTTCTAATAGACCTTTGATACTCAAATTGAAAAGGGAGATGGTGTGGAGACTTAGAAAGTCCTGATGAGTTTAAGTTACCAGGTTCAAATAAGTTATATCTCAAAGTATTGAAATAACTAGCAGCCATGACAGTTGAACTAGAGTCAGTGATCTTTGAAAAATTGTTTACTATGAGGAAGGTAAAACAGAACTGTGGAAGGACAAATATTGACTCATTTTTCAAATATGGAGTAGAGCTTTTGATTACAAGTCAGTGATATTAACTTCCATTCCTGATAAGATACTAAAATACACTATTTATAGTTAATAAGCATCTAGGAAAATAAGCAGTCGTCACAAAGAGAAGGCATGGTTTCACCAGAATAGAGTATGCCAAGCTAAATTCACTTTCTTTTTTTTTTAGATGGAGTTAATAGAGTGGTAGATTAAGAAAATTCAGAAAATATATAGTATATTAACATTTTAGGAAAACGTTTGGGAAAAATCTCTTGTTATTATGGTGAGGAAAAAACAGAAAATATGAGGAAGATGATGGCACTATTAGGTGAACTTGAAATTGGTTGAGTGACTGAAACCAAAGATTAATCACAAGTTTAGAAGGTGGTCTGCAAGGGAATATCCCAGGGATCTGTGCCTGACCCTATGCTATTTAGCATTTTTAAATAATTAAATAAGAACATAGATAACATACTTAACAAATTTTCAGATGACACAAAACTGGAAGTAATGATGAATGGTTGAGATTTAAAGAGATCTTGATAGTCTAGAATAGGGGTGGGAACAACTGCAGCCTATGAGCCAAATGTGCTTTGTCATATTGTTTTATATGGTTTATGATCTATGAATGGTTTTTAGATGTAAATATAATTTGCATTTTAAAATATAAAATTTAAAGTTTACAATGACATTTTAAAGATATAAAATCCATTTTTTAGCTCATGGGCCATACAAAAGCAAAAGGTGGGCTGGTTTTTGGCCCATGGGCAATAGTTGAATGACCCCATCTAGAAAAGCAGATCAAAGCTAAAAAAAGAGGAATTTAACAGGAATAAAGGTCATTTCTAATATTTGGATTCAAAAATCAATTTCATAGTTGAAATATAGGGAAACAGTATAACATCAGCTTGTCTGCAAAAGATCTGAATTGGAAGCTCAGTGTGAGTCAGTGGTATGACATGGCAACCAAGGAAGTTAATTTGATATTGAGAGGCATAAAGTACAGGACTAGGAAGGTGATAGATCCACTACAACATGATTTGTTCAGAATACATTTGGAGTTTTGTTTTCAGTTCTGCTTGCCAAATTTTAAGAACATTAATGTAGCTTTCAGATACCCTCAGTGTGGAACAGCTAGGTGATACCCTAGATAGAGTACCAGTCCTGGAATCAGGAGGAAGTGAGTTCAAATCAAACCTCAGACACATAATTACCTAGCTGTGTGACATTGGGCAAGTCACTTAACCCCATTGCCTTAAGAAACAAAACAAAACAGATAACCTTGGTGTCCTTTTCTGAATCCATATTTTCACTAGCAAACTGAGTTCCCAGAGAAAGACTCTGTCTTCCTCTTAAGGCTTTAAAGATACCTCTGATAAGTGTGAGGTATCTTTCTAATGCCATCAACCTGAGCCATCAGTCTAGTACATTTTCCCTAATGTACTAATGTACTAACTCCCTGATGTCTTAGTTAGTAGTTCCCTATTTCCCTTATAACATTAAAAATAGAAAAGAAGTGAAAAAGTCAATCCTGGCATGGTCCTAAGCAGTTGTGAACAAGATACTTCTTGAAGAAAAATTGAATCAAAAAATGGGAGAACAGAGATGCAAAGGTAGACTGTGAACTGTAATTATAGTGGGTAAATGGATTATACTGTTATCATGGTGCTCACCCTAAAAGTCCCAATGGAATCCTGATGACTCTGTAACCAAGATAGTAGAGAGAGATTAGTAGGAGACAAAGATGAAAATACTGCTTGAAATCAGACTATGGGAGGTCTTAAATACTAGGGGCGTTCTGTCAACTTTTAGCAAGGGGGTTCAAATGAAAGAGACCCAACTTATACTCAGGAGGTCAGAATTTTTTTATCCCAGGACTAGCTCTCTGAAAATGGATGTCACTTTTTTTTCCTGTTTTTTCATATTAAAAATGAGGGACTTGTTCAAGATGGATGTTAAAGCTAATTCCTACTCTAAAATTCTAAGATTCTTTGTTTTTATGAAAATAAGCTAATGGATATAAAAATACTCTAGTATTTAAAGTCCAGCTAGTTACAGACCTGCAAGGTTTGTGTAGCAAAAAGCAACTCTGGTTTTTAAAATAAGGTCTAAATCAAAAGGGATTAAAACCTACAGATCTGCCTTTATGATTGGAAAAAGAAAAAAAGATCAGTTAAGAGTTGGGAATTTGTGCCGAAGGGCAGGGCGCAAGGGTAGAGCCCAAGCTTAGGCAAACAATGTCTTGAAAATGAAGCTGTTGCCACAGTCAAGAGATTTCAAGAGCACTTTCTGCCAGCTCAGCATTTAATTTCCATCTTAGAAGGCAAACATTAAATTGGCAGAATTAAATAAGGTAAGATTAGTCATCCATTCTGGGGTGCAGGGTGAAATAACCTCTAGAGCAGTGAATTCAATAAGCAAAGTATTCTCCTGGCCTTCCTCTCTTCATCTTGCTGCATATTTTGTTTGTAAAACCTCACCTTGAAAATTCTTTAATTTCCAGTCAACGAAATTCGACAAAGTTTCCTCTCTTCTATTTCATACTACTCTGATGGTGTACTACACCAAACTATATACTACAAAGAACAAGTAGGGTGCAAAGACAGCACAAACCCCTCTAAGCATAGACAAATGGGATTCTCAGCAAAGAAGGTTTGAGACAGTTACCCGATTTACTTCCAAAGCTCTCTTTTATTTCAATGTTCTTTCAATTCTTCTGACAGTAGCTTCTGGTTGTATTTACATGCCTTTGATGCTTGCCACAATTTCCCATTTAGTAAGAAAGATGTGATCCCCAAGAAAGTAGTAATAGAATCAGCTGTCACAGGGTAGAACTGAAGAGGATTCAAAAGTTTCTCATGATACAAACAATGAATATTCAAAATCTAGAATCCAGAATCTCCAAAGGAATAAGAGTTTATTATATCAGTAAAGCTGGATAAGAATCATTTATTTAAAATAAAGAGGACAGCATCTTGACAAAATGGCTCTAGAAACATCAATCTATCATCCTTTCAGGGTAAAGACAAAACTATTAGCTTATAGTATGGTCTCAACAGAGCCCTCCAAAACTTAGTGTTCAGACCTCTGCCAAGAGCTAGTTGGGGGACATTAAGAAAATCACAACTCTGCTTAAATTTTCTCATCTTTAAAAGTGAATGAATGATTGAATGCAGGAAAAAGAATTTATGCAATGCTTACTGTATTTTAAAAGCTGGGCTGAGTACTAAGAATACAAACAGGAAAACCAAAATATTCCTCAACACTAATAATTTTATATTCTTATAGGAGTGAGAATGCAAATGGTGAATAGTAACCAAGGAAGACTGTTTTAGTTTGAAAAGTTATAGGGATGGGGAGGGCGGAGCCAAGATGAATGAATGAATCCTCTCTTAGGTGCTCTCTCATAAAACTCATAAGCTAAGGACTCTAACTAAATTTTTGAGAGACAGAACCCACAGAGGGACCCAGTGAGGCAGTTCTCCTACTCAAGGTGACCTGGAAAAGAGCAGAAAGGCTCTGCTCCCTGGGGTCGGAGGGGCAGCCCTCCAGAGGGGTGGCTCACCAGAGCCACCAAAGAACTTCAGCCTCCCGGAGGCAGCCCCAGAGTGCTGGGAGCAGCAGCTCACAGCAGCAGGGGAGTCTCCTGAGCTGCACCCTGGGGAGCACTGGGCACAAATTGGGGGAACAGTGGGGGACCTCTGCCAGAGAGAGAGCACGTGAAGCCCAGCCCTCAGGGCACACACAGAGAGCAGCTTGGCCATTGCAGCCCAGATCCAGGAAAGAGAGAAGCAGGCAGAGCTGGTAATTAGGTGCCCCCAAGGCATGAGCCCATTGAACCTAGGGAGGGGAGTGAAGAGAGAGCTCTGTCCTCTGTCCCTGGAACAGGACTCTGGGGCTCTGACCACATTCAGATTCTGACCTAGGCCCCCCATAAAACGGCAGGGGCCCCCCCTCCACCTCAGCCCTGTGGCAGGGGGAGGGGGTGGCACATATGGTCATTCACAGACCAGGAGGGAGGACAGAGCCTCAGACACTAAGATCCTTGTGGGAGTATCCCAAAAGCTCAGGAAGCATCCCAAAACATCAGGAAGCACCCCAAAACCAGGCTCAGGCTGGGAAAATGAGCAAGCAGAGAAACAAGGGGAAAACCATTGAGAAATATTTTGCATATGAGCCCAAGAAGGATCAAAACACTCAGTCTGAAGATGAGGAAGCAGCACAAGCTCCTACATCTAAAGACTCCAAGAAAAACAGAAATTGGTCTCAGGCTATGACAGAGCTCAAAAAAAGACTTTGAAAATCAAATGAGGGAGTTAGAAGAAAAACTGGGAAAAGAAAGGAGAGAGATGCAGGAAAAACATGAAAATGAAGTCAGCAGCCTAGTCAAGGAAATACAAAAAAAAATGCTGAAGAAAATAGCATGCTAAAAACCAGTTTAGGTCAAATGGATAAAATAGTTCAAAAAGTTATGGAGGAGAAGAATGCTTTAAAAAGCAAAATTGGCCAGATGGAAAAAGAGATAAAAAAAAACTCTCTGAAGAGAACAAATCCTTCAGACAAAGAATTAGAACTCAGGGAGATTGATGAATTTATCAGGAATCAATATTTCAAAACCCAAAAAAATGAAAAATTAGAAGAATATGTGAAATATCTCATTGAAAAAAACAACTGATATGGAAAACAGACTTAGGAAAGATAATTTAAAAATTATTGGAATACCTGAAAGTCATGATCAGGAAAAGAGCCTTGACATCATTTTCAAAGAATTACTACAGGAAAATTGCCCTGATATCCTAGAAGCAGAGGGAAAAATAGAAATGGAGAGAATCTACCGATCCCCCCTGAGAAAGAGATCCCAACAAACCAACCCCTAGGAATATTATAGCCAAATTCCAGAATTCCCAAATCAAAGAGAAAATATTACAAGCAGCCAGAAGGACACAGTTCAAATATCGTGGAGCTGCAGTCAGGATCACACAGGACTTAGCAGCAACTACATTGGAAGCTCATTGGGCTTGGAATATAATATACCAGAAGGCAAAAGAGCTTGGAATGCAACCGAGAATCAACTACCCAGCAAGGCTGAATGTCCTTTTCCAGGGAAAAAGATGGACTTTCAATTAACCAGGGGAATTTCAAATGTTCCTGTTGGAATGGCCAGAGCTGAACAGAAGGTTTGATCTTCAGATACAGGATTTGGGTGAAGCATGGAGATTGGAGGAGAGGGTGAAAATATGAGGGACTTGATGGTGAACGGCATGTATTCCTGAATAGAAAAATGACACTGATAATACTCATATGAACCTTCTCAGTTAATAGAGCAAGTAGAGGGAGCTTTTATAGTTGAAGCACAGGAGAAAGCTGAATTTGAAGATAAAATATGGTGTAAAAATGGAGTCAATAGAAAAAAAGGAAATGTATTGGGAGAAAGAAAAAGGAGAGGGGGAATAGGCCAAGATATTTCATATAATAAGATTTTTCTTTATTACAATGAACTATTGCATTGATATGGAAGGGGGAAGGCAAGGGGGAATGAGGGAAGATTTGCTTTCATCACAGGTGGTTAGGAGAGGAAACAGCATATATACTTAATGGGGTATAGGCATCTGGAGTAAGAAGAAAAGGGGGAGACAGGGGGAAGGGGGGAATGTGAATGATGGAGGAGAGGATGGACCATGGGGGGAGAGTAGTCAGATATAACACATTTTCCTTTTTACTTCTTGCAAGGGGCTGGGATTGGAAGGCCTGTTCGAGACCACAGGGCCAGGTAGATGTTGGGCCTAAGGGGTGGTAGGGGGGCTTGGGGCCTCTTGGCCCCAGGACCAGGGATCTGTCTGCTGTGCCATTCAGCTACCCTACAGCAGAGTCAGAGTGAAAGGAGAGAGAAAATATAGTATATGGTAGTGGAGAAATACAAAAGGAGGGAGTTGCGATCAGCAATGGCAAAGGTGGAAAAATATGGAAGTAACTTTTGCCATGGATTTATCATAAAGAATGTGATCCACCCACGAGTTGTTGGTGTTGGAACAAAGACTCAAGCACATTTTTTATTATTGTTATTTTTTGGGTGGGTGCAGGGCAAATGGGGCTGGGTGGCCTGCCTGGGGCTGCATAGCAGGGTGATTGCTGGGTGTCTGAGGCCGGATTTGGACCCGGGTGCTCTTGACTCTGTCTGGCCAATGCTCTGTCTGCCACCCAGCCACCCCTACTATTATTACTATTTTATTTTATTTGGGGTCTTTTTTTTTTGGTTTTTGCAGAGCAGTGGGGTTCGAGTGGCTTGCATGTCACACGGCTGGGTGATTGTTGGGTGTATGGGGCCAGATGTGGGCTCATGGCTCCAGGGCTGGTGCTCCGTCCATTGTACCATCTGGCCATACCTACAATTATTACTATTTTTTAAATTTTAATTATAACTTTTTTCTCTCCCCTTTACTTTATTGCTCAAGCAAGTCTATATTTATGGGGGGAGGGGGTATTTCATTTACTCTTAAACAAGTATATTTTATTAATGCAAAAAAACATTATTTGTACAAAATGAAAATAAATATTAACAAAAAAGTTATAGGGATGGTGAATGGAGCCATAGGGGAGTTTATTTATATAACATTTCCAATGAGAGAGCTTTTATTATGATTTCCAGAACTGGTAAAGAGGCAGTGGGAGTATATGGGAAGGAATGGAGAACCAGAAAATCAAGGTTTCATAGTAGTGGCAAGGAAGGGGCAAGGAACTAGCTAAGGAATGATGTGATGGTGGTTAGAGCTGGGACATATAGTGGGAAATTAGGCAACCCCCAGTCAGATTAGTGAGGCACCAGGATGGACATTCCAGAGATACAGGTGCCAAGTCCTCTGGGTTGTGTGGTTGTTGTTTTTGTTATTATTATTCATCTTGCATTTTTGGAGAGAACTACTGGCATCTTAGGGTAATATCTTAACATGGATGTCAACTGAAAAAAAGGCCAAGGAGACTTTCACCTTATCTATCTCATAAATCTCTTAACTGGGAAAGCACCTTGAAAAAAAATTTTTTTTTTGAGTATGTCAAGTGAAACTGAGATCATTAGTTTGAGTATTCCTGTTTCTGCTTTTACTCCATGTTTTCCTGCCCACCATAGTTTTGGTTCTTTGGATCTAAAGACATTAGCACTTTTGCTGCTTGAAATATAAAATCCAATAATCCTTGCCAGTTATTTCAATGGGTCTGATTGCCTGTTGACTATTTAAAAAAAAAGAAAACTTGATTCAGGACAAATGTAGCTTTAATAGCTCTTTTTGAACAAAATATTTCTCTTGGATTTGATGAGATTATAAAAGATTTCTGGACAATGTTCTATAAGTATCAAGGAAAACCACATTATCAGCATAGCATATCATTCTCTAGGTCCTTCTGGTACTAGTCATGACCATGTAGCAATTTGTAATAAACAGAAATGTTTTTTTTCTTTGAAAAAGTATCAGGCAAACTTGAGCAGCTGATCAGTGACAGGTGAATTGATTTTAAAGGATAAACACAACTTTTTAATATTCCTTGAAATCAACTGTGCAATCTTTTCATGATTTTCTTTTAAATGCTTTTTTTCATTCAAATCTATAGTGATCTGCAGTAATGCTTCTGTTTATTTGCATGCACACACACATGTTCGGCTCTCTCCCATTATTTCCAACTAAAATAAAGATCCACTGCATCTCTAAAATGTTTGGTAGGTTTCTCAGTAGAGAAAATGATCCAGAAAAAAAAGTCTCTGAATGTATTTTTTGAAATAGGAATAAAGCTACCTTAAAATCTCCTGCAGGTTTAATGAAAGTGCCCATCACTTTTACTGAGGATAGAAGAATAATTTACCCCCAGCCCCACCGACCCATCTTTACCAAAGTACCTCTATTGCTTACCTATCTTTTTTGAACTTCAAAATGAATGAAAAATGCCTCAGGGCGGTCACTGAAACATTACTGTTTTTATCCATCACTTGTTCAACATTGGACTCTTAGACGAGAAAACAAGCACACAATCATGATTTCCTCCCAGCCCAAAAGAAAATAGAAGCTACAAATGGGCTGGTGAATTATGTGCTTCCAGTGGTTTTCAAGGGAAGTATTTACTGAGGGAGAAAATTGTTTTAATCTTATAACAACCAAGAAGTAGAGTTGGTTAAAAAAAAAAACCTACACAGACCTATACACCTACAAACACACACACACACGCGCACACACACACACACACACACACACACACACACACACACACACACACAAAAGATGTAGTTGCATAGGAACACACAATAATAAAATATCTTTCCCTCAATATTCCTGATGTATCTATTCCCTTTGGTTTTTCACTGTCAATTTGGTATCCTTTGGTAAGGACCAAGCATTGAACTGAGAAGGGCAACTGAGGGAATATTGAAGGACTTCTCTGAAATCATGGAATAAGAGAGAGAGAAAGTGGGAGATGAAAATTGTTTACAATATTTATGTGTGTTTATGTGTGTGTGTGTCTTGCAAATGCCCAAACATATACCCTTAGAATCATAAAATTTTAGAGCTGTTTTGTGGTCTGAACCTGTGATTTCATGGATTTTAGGGGAAACTTCTTCCAATGATACAGGTCAGAAAAATATCTAGGTTTAGGTTCCTTGGAAGATTAATGACTTACCCTAGGTCTACCATTGTTCTTCAGTGAGTAGATATCAGGGGCAGGTTTTGAAACTAGGAATTCTATCCTTTCTCCTCTAAGCATTTCTTATAAGGGACATAAAGGTCAAATCATTCTTTTGATGGATGAGGTCATCCAATAATACAAACAATAACATTTAAATAGCTACTGATATTTATGTTTATAAGTATTCATATTATGTAACATATTCATTCAAAATATACTATTGTGCTTAGTGCTTCATAATTTTTCAATCTTTAAAAACAACCTTAGGAGGTAGATGCTATTATCATTTTCATTTTATAGATGAGTTAGACAGAAATTAAGTGACTTGCCCAGCCACACAGCTAGTAAGTATCTGAGGCTGAATTTAAACTCAGGTCTTCTTGACTCTAGGTCCAGAGGCTCTATCTGTAGTACCACCTGGATTTATGCATATAGTATACAATCTCCTTGAGGACAGGACTAATCTTTTTTTGGTCTTAATATGCCCAGTGATTTTATTGGTTTAGGAAACTCTTGGTGAAGAAACACCACATGAAAAATACAAATCAATAATTATTCTGAAATTGATAGTTTTGAAGAGTTTCCCAAGGTACCGAGAGGTTAAGTAAGGGTACCTGATAGGTATCAATATTAAGACTTGAACCCAGAACTTCCTAATTCTCTATCAGTCTCCCTTACATGGTAGGCATTTTATTTTTTTAATTTAAATATTTCATTTATTTGTTTCCCAACTACATGAAACAGTAGTTTTCATTAATCATTTCTTGCAAGATTTTGAGTTTTACATTTGTATCTCTCCCTCCCTTCCCTCCCCACCCATCCCTTGACTGAAAGCAATCTAATATGGGCTCTACGTTTATAACCATGCTAAACAATAGAGCCATTTTATTCCACAAAACATGGAGTGGAAGAAGAATCAATTCCAAATGGAAGGAAAAAATTAGAGGAAAAAATGACATAATACATAAGACAACTTATAAAAAATCAAAGATAGTAATTAAAGATTTGGTCTTCATTTAAACTCTATAATTCCTTCTCTGAATATGTAGGGTATTTTCATATGGTAGGAATTTTGAAGCCTTCTGCAACTTGACAGCAAGCTGCCTTTCCATCCTTATTAACTATTAATCTTCTTTAATGTGAAACAGACCCAGAATGCTCCAAATCAATTTGCTCTGTGAAAATCATGCTTCTGAAAGAATTGATGCTATGCAATGGAAATGACTGACAGAAAGACCTTGGAGAATGCATAGATGTTCTGATAGGCTCCAGCTAGTTATTCAATTGAAACTGAAGGTATCCATGAAAGACTTTTGTCATAAGCCTTGGCCTCTCTCTAGCTCTCTTGGTCAATCTCTACTCTTGATTTCTTTCCTACCCTATGGCACCTGGTGAAGAGACAATGCTATAAAGGGAGATGTTCTGCGTCCTCTACCATTGGTTAATATGTGATTCTGTGAATACAGGATTTGGTTTTTTGATAATTTCAGTTTTTCTCTTTCACTTTGGATGAAGGGGATTAATATGAATGTACTAGCCTTGTGAGTTTTGAAAGGTCAAAGGAGCAAACCAGCAAACATCTTTCATTCTGACATGCCAGTGTCTTAGCATTTGAGTTTTGCAATCAATTCAGCACTGCTGCTTCAAGTAGGGGAGCAAGGAATGGTTTGCAAAACCCAGATGAATGGTTGGTAAGGCAAGGATTCCTCTAACTGCAAGAAGGACCAAGCAGTCAAGGAAAATAAGGTTGTGACTGAGGAAGACTTATTGAATGATACATTGTTCAGGGTCTATTACTGCTGACAGTCAAATGGGCTGTTGTTCATCACATGGTTAGGAGTCCAGAACCAGTTATGGAATGTTTATGCATGCTCCGAAGTCTATCCAAGGCCCTTCCTTTTTTTCATTTATTAAAAAATATGTGCTTTTTATATTTTTTCAATTATATGTAAAGATAACTTCCAACATTCATTTTTGTAGTTTTCTCCTTCCCATCCTTCTCTCCCCAACCCTAAGATAACAAGTAATCATCTACAATCATGTTACATATATTTCCATATTAGTCATGCTGTAAAAGAAGAAAAAGAACAAAAGGAAAAAATCACATGAAAGATAAAACCAAAAACAAATAAAAAAGTGAAAAATATGCTTTGATTTGCATTCAGACTCCATGCTTCTTTCTCTGAATGTGGATGGCATTTTCCATTGAAGGTCTTTTACAATTGTCTTTGATCACTATACTGTGAGAAGTGTTAAACCTATAATAGTGATCATTGCATGTGTTGCTCTTAAAGTATATAATGTTCTCCTGGTTCTGCTCACTTCACTCAGTATCAGTTCACAGAAGTCTTTCCAGTTTTTTTTTCTGAAATCTGCCTGCTCATGATTTCTTATGGAATAATAATATTCTATTACATTCTTGTTCAGCCATTCCCCAAATGATAAGCATCCCCTCAATGTCCAATTCTTTGCCATCATAAAAAGAGCAGCTCTGAATATTTTTGTATAAATGGGTTTTTCCCCTTTTTTGCAATCTCTCTGGACAGACTAGTAGTGACATTCTTGGATCAAAGGGTATATAGAGTTTTATTGCCCTCTGGTCATAGTTCCAAATTGATCTCCAGAATGTTTGGATCAGTTCACAACTTCACCAGCAGTGCATTAGTGTCCCAGTTTTCTTACATTCCCTCAAACATTTATAATTTCCTTTTTCTGTCTTCTTATCCAATCTGACAGTTGTGATGTAGTACCTCAGGGTTGTTTTAATTTGCATTTCTCTAATTAATGGTAACAGAATATTTTTTCATATGATAACTTTAATTTCTTTAACTGAAAACTGCCTGCTCATATCCTTTGACCATTTATCAATTGGGGAATAACTACTATTCTTTTTTTTAAATTTTTTAATTTACTTATTTTTCAAGCAACATGAAAAGATAACTTTCAAGAATTAATTTTGTAAGATTTTGAGTTCCACACTATTGTTCTATTAGAAACCAGGAGGGGTGGGAATTCAGGGAAGCCTAGAAGGAGTTGCATAAACTGATGCTGAGTGAGATGAACAGAACCAGAAAAACATTGTACATCCTAACAGCAACATGGGGGTGATGATCAACCTTGATGGACTTGCTCATTCATCATTGCAACAACCAGGGACAATTTTGGACCATCTGCAATGGAGAATACCATCTGTATCCAGAGAAAGAATTATGGACTTAGAACAAAGACCAAATACTATTACCTTCAAATTAGAAAAAGACCGTTATAATATTATGTAATTTTACTATCTCATACTTTATTTTTCTTCCTTAAGGATATGATTTCTCTGTCATCACACTCAACTGAGATCAGTGTATAACATAGAACCAATGTAAAGACTAACAGAATGCCTTCTCTCTAGGGGGGTAGGGGTGGGGAGAGAGAAGTAAGAATGGGGGAAAAATTGTAAAACTCAAAATAAATAAAATCTTTCTTAAAAATAAGATTTTGAGGGGGTGGCTAGGTGGCAGTGTATAGAGCACACGTCCTGCAATGGGGTTAAGTGGCTTGCCCAAGGCCACACAGCTAGGTAATTATTAAGTGTCTGAGGTCAAATTCTAACTCAGGTACTCCTGACTCCAGGGCCAGTTCTCTATCCACTGTGCCACCTAGCTACCCTTAATGATTCCCTTGATTGTTTCGTCATTTGTTATTATTGCTTTTCAAGCTCTATAAAATACTTTTTGGTAGTTTGATTGATGTGGCACTAAGTAAGCAAATTAATCTGGGTGGAATTGTCAGGTTCTTCCATTCTATGCCTTCCTATTTCTTTTAGAAGCAGGTTAACTAGCTTTTTATGTGTGAGGAGTCACATCACTGGAAGTTTCTATAACACATACACTATGGACAAGTCAAACTGACCATTTTATTGGACACTTCATCTTTCAATCTGTATCATTGTACTATTTGTTCTTTCATTAGTAATTCACTCCCTTCTTGACTCCCATTGAAGAATTCTCAGTTTATTTCAGGATTTAGCTCAAACACCAACTTCCATGAAGCTTTTTCCTGATTTGTTCTACTCTCCCCCTCTCCCACCATCAGCTAGTGTTCTCCTCTCAAAATTACCTTGAATCTATTTGTATATACTCATGTATTTTATGTTTTCTCACCAAGTTAAACTATAATTTTCTAAAGGACAAGGGCAACTTCAATTTTGTTTTTATGTCTCTAGTATCTTGGCACAGTGCCTGACATATAGTAGTTACTTGATGAATGGAATTAAATTGATTTCTCAGAGTCTTCTTCCCATGTCTTGCAAATACTCTAAAATTTACAGTACTGCAAACATAACAAGTTAAAAACTGGAATCTGAACTTACCTCTTCTTACTCAAATTCAGTGATCTTCCTATACCCAATGGACTTGTTTAAAAAAATAATAGAAAAGAAATCTGGATCCAGTGACAGATTGAATGTTTGTGTCTTTTTTAATAAGAATCTGTGGACTGTGAGGAAATTTGGAAAATACTCTGCATTAATTTGACTGTAGTCAAGTATTTACAATTTACAATAGTAAATTCTTGGCTTGAAAAATCAATGAAGATTAGTACAGAAATCCTGTGCTGCTATGGGAAACACCTACATAAAATTAATGATAAAATTAAAAATGCTTAGAATATATCAAAATAATAAAAATTACCTGAGAGAAGAAGAGAGATGGATATAGCATTTGAATCCATACTGTTTACTACCTTTTGCAATTTATTTTTCATTAACAGCACAATATTTCCCAAAAAAACGTGGTTTCTTCTGAAGGGAAAGAGAATAGTTTCTGGACAGATATCAACACACTTGGTTCACTCCAAGGAAAACTAACCATCTTAGAATTACTATTATACTGCAGGTACTGGGTAATAGTAGGTACTGCCTACAATCTACTCCACAGTGGCAGCCCCTTAAGCCTCTAATTTAAAAGGTAGGCCAAAAAAATTTCTGTGATTATATTTGTACTTTCATGGAAAGACTGTGTGCCTGGCTACTTTGTTTAGTAAAGGTGTGTGGATCTGAGTTACAGAGACACAGACAAAAGAAATAAATAACAAGGGACAACAAAAGCAGCTTTGGTCCTAGATTCAGTTTTAAAATTGGAAAGATTCTCTCTAGTAAAGTTTTCTTAACTTATCTTAATTCTCCCATCTTTCTCTGAGTTTCATAGCTTTAAAAGCTGTATTTAACCTAATAGAGAAGCAGAAATTAAGTCTGCTTTCTACCTGAGCAAAAATTTCAATAAGGGCATCCTTTCCCTTATTAAATAAAAAATATTTCCAACAGAAAGGAATATTCTTGTTTTGAAGTCCTCACCTTACATTGAATAGAATGATTGGAAGACATCTACTCTTGCACTCCCCAGTTGGTCCTTTTATTCATCTGAAAAAGATTTGACTTTCAAACTCTGCAAGGTTTGACTGAAGTAAAGACAAATATTTGTAAGGAAGCATCCTGTCTATTTAGGTGTGTTGAGAGAAAGGGGCTGATTTGAATCTAATACTAGTAAAGTCCTCAGAATAACTAATACAAGTTCAAGGTATTTGAGATCACATCCACTCAAAAAAAATTAGCTCATAGGTTCCCATTAGATGTGTCTATTTTTCCCTCAATCTGAGAGAAAACACAATTTCTTTAAGTTAGATATATTTAATAGAATAGTATAACAAAAGGACTTCTAAAAGAAAATTTTTCACTCTACCACTCAAACATAACACACATCCCCACACAAATTAACATACAACCAGTGGGGAGAAGGGAAGGAACATATATACATTAGGAACATGTGTAGAGGGCAGCAGGACCTCTGATGTCTGCTGGCAATGCAAACTCTGAGAAACTATCTCACACCTATCAGATTGACTGTTAATACAGAAAAGAAAAATGAGAAATGTGGAAAAACCGGGACATTAATACCCTGTTGGTCAAGTTATGAACTAATCCTCCATTCTGGTGAGCAATTTGGAACTATGCCCAAAAGACTGGGTCTGTATCCCAAAGAGATAAAAGAAAAAGGAAAAGGACTTCTATGCACAAACATATTTATAGTAGCTTTTATTGTGATGGCAAAGAATTGAAATTCGAGGGGCTGTCCAGGGGAATGGTTGAATAAGTTGTAGTATATGATTGTGAAGGAATACTATTGTGTTATAAGAAATGGCAAGGAGGATATTTTCAGAAAAACCTGGGAAGATTTATGTGAACCAAGCAAAGGGAAGTAAGCAGAACAGTAGAACATTTTCACAGTATGAGCAATATTGTACAATGATCAACTGTGTATGACTTAACTTTTGTGGTCAATACAGCACTTATGAAAAATGCTATTCACCTCCAGACAGAGAGAGAACTAATGGAGTCTGAGTGAAGATTGAAGTAATCTTTCTTTCTTTCTTTCTTTCTTTCTTTCTTTCTTTCTTTCTTTCTTTCTTTCTTTTTTTCTTTCTTTCTTTCTTTCTTTCTTTCCTTATTATTCTTGCTTTTTTGCAAAATAGTTAAAGTGAAAAAGACAAGGACAGGGAAAGATTAAAAGAAGAGTAAGATGAATGAGACAGTACAATTGTAATAGACACTTCCTGGCATTGTCATTTCCTTTTTCTTTTCAATCTAGCTATAAAAAATAATCTTCCTAGGGGCAGCTAGGTGGTGTAGTGGATAAAGTACCGGCCTTGGAGTCAGGAATACCTGGGTTCAAATCCGGTCTCAGACACTTAATAATTACCTAGCTGTGTGGCCTTGGGCAAGCCACTTAACCCCATTTGCCTTGCAAAAACCTAAAAAAAAAATCTTCCTAATGTGAAGCTATAAAAAATTATCTTCCTAACTTCCTAACTCACAGTCCTCATGTGACAACAAGAATCTTTTAAACAAAACCAAAAAATAAAAAAAAATAGAAGAAAATGTAAAATATCTCATCAGCAAAACCACTGACAGTCCTGACCCTATGGGAGAAATCCCACTCCAGCCATTCAGGAACAAATGGCAAGATGACTACATCCTTGTAGAGAGTGTTTCCAGAACTCTCATCTTAGAGACAGTCAAAGATAATTTGGAAGGTCAGCTAGAAAAATCTGCTACACCAGGGTGAGATTGGAACACAGTCCAGTCCAGGCCTCCACAGTGCAATCTGACTCCAGTAAACCAGGAACAGGTCTCCAGAGTTCCTGAGTCAGTAGGAAAAGCTGACTTCTAAGTCCACAAAGAGGATCAGAAGGAGATTACAGGGGTCTTTTTGCTATAACTGAGGCAGTACTCTGTTACTTTGCTTGTACTTAGATTTGGGTAATAGTCTAGGTCCCCAGTCCCAAGAAGAGGAGCAGAAGCCCAACAAAGTAGGGACTGTCCTCACAGTTTCAGGGCAAAAAGAAGTGCTTGTGGTACCTACAAACCAGAACACAGGCTAAGAGAGTAATCAAAACCTCTCCTTAGATCATAAGACTTGGAAGAACTAAAAAATTACAGGTCCCTAGGTCTCTGAAAACAGCAGAAAAAAACCCTCAGAAACTTGGGACAGTAAGTCCTCCACCCTGGAAGTAGAGCTCCACCTTTGCAAAGAGTTAAAATCAAGTCATAGGCTAGGGAAATGAGCAAGCAACAGAAGGGGGAAAAAATCAGACTATAGATAGTAACTATGGTCATGTGAAAGACCAAAATACACAATCCAAAGATAAAAAGTCAAAGCATCTAAACTCCAAAGCCTCCAAGAAAGATAGGGATTGTGTTCAGGCAATAGAAGAATTCAAAAAGAATTTTAAAAATCAAGTAAGGGGGGGGTAGAGGAAAAATTGTGAATAGAAATGAGAGTGATACAGGAAAATCATGAAAATTGATCCAGCAGTTTGGTGGAGATACAAAAAATACTAAAGAAAATAATATCTTGAAAACCAAACTGGGTCAAATGGAAAAAGAGGTACAAAAAACCAATGAGGAGAAGAATGCCTTAAAAAGCAGAATTGACTTTGGAAATGAAAATGCAAATGCAAAAGGAGATGCAAAAGTTCACTGAAGAAAACAATTCTTTAAAATATAGAATAGAGGGGCTGCTAGGTTGCACAGTGGATAGAGCACTGGCCCTGGAGTCAGGAGTACCTGAGTTCAAATCCGGCCTCACTCAGACACTTAATAATTACCTAGCTGTGTGGCCTTGGGCAATCCACTTAACCCCACTGCCTTGCATATATATATATATATATATATATAATATATATAATAGAGCAAAGGGAAAGCTGATGACTTTGTGAGAAATCAAGAAACAATAAAACAAAACAAAAAGAATGAAAAACTAGAAGAAAATGTGAAATATCTCTTTGGAAAAGCAGCTGACCTGAAAAACATGTTCAGAAAAGATAATTTTAAAATAATTGAAATACCTGAAAGCCACAACCAAAACCTGACCTAAATATTATTTTTAAGAAATTATCAATGATATTCTAGAAGCTCCTGAAAGGGATCCCAAAACGAAAACTTTCAGGAATATTATAACCAAATTTCAGAGCTCTCAAGTTAAGGAGAAAATATTACACACAGTCAGAAAGAAACAATTCAAATGTTGTGGAACCAAAGTCAGGATAACACAAGATTTAGCAGCTTTTGCATTAAGGGATGGTAGATCTTGGAATATGATTTTCTGGAAGGCAAAAGAGCTTGGATTACAACCAGAAATCAACTACCCAGCAGAACTGAACATACCCTTTCATGCAAAAAGATGGACTTCAATGAAAATGGGGACTTTTAAACTTTCCTGATGAAATATCCAGAGTCAACCAGAAAATCTGATCTTCAGTTACAAGACTCAAGTGAAGCATGAAAAGGTAAACAGGAAAGGCAAACCATAAGGGAATTAATAATTTTGAACTGTTTATACTCCTGCATAGGAAGATGATACTGATAACTCATATGATCTTTCTCATTTATTAATAAGGGCTGTTAGAAGGAACATATAAAGATAAAGCACAGGTGGGAATTGAAATTGAATGGATAATATATTAAAAATTTGGAGTTAATAGGTGAGAAAAGAATGTACTAGGAGAAAGGAAAAGGGGGAGGTAGAGTGGGGTAAATTATTTCATATGAAAGACAATAAAAAGCTTTTGCAGTGGAGTGGAAGGGGTGATGTAAGGGGGAGTGAATAAGCCTTACTTTTATCAGAAGTGGTTCAAAATGGGAAAAACATACACAATCAGTTGGGACTAGAAATCTATCTTTCCCTAGAGAAAAATAGGAGAAGAAAGCAAAAGGAGAAGGAAGGTGTAGATGCTAGAAGGGAAGAAATATTGTGGGAGTGAGTAGTCATATGCAAAATAGTTTTGAGAAGGGACAGGATGAAAGGATAGAGATAAGAAAATAAAAGGGGGTGGGGGAATAGGATAGAGGGAAATAGTTAGCAATAGCAACTGTTGGGAAAAAATATTGAAGCAAATTTCTCTGATAAAGACCTCACTCTCAAACATAGAGAGTAGAGTCAAATTTATTAAAAAAATAAGATCCATTCCCCAATTGATAAATGATCAAAAAATAGAAATAGTTTTTAGATGAGATTTTCAATGCTATATATTTAAGTAATGTTTTTTAAATGTTCTCTCTATTGACAGGCGAAATGTGGACTGGAACAATCCTGAGGAACTATCTTACACCTATTGGATTGGCTAATAGGACAGAAAGAGAAAATGACAAACGTTGGAAGGGATATAGGAAAAATGACACATTAATGCACTGGTGAAGGATTTGTGAAAAGATTAATCAATTCTGTAGAGCAATTTGGAACCATGTCCAAAGGGCTAAAAATCTATACCCTATTACCCTGCCACTACTACATCTATATTCCAGAAGAGATGAAAAACCAGGAAAGAAAAAAGACCTATATTTATAAGGATATTTATGGCAGTTCTTTTCTGGTGGTAAGGAATTGGAAATTGAGAGGATGCCCATCTTATCTTTTAGGAAATAGTTGAACATATTGTGGTATGTGATTAAGATGAAATGCTATTCTGTTATAAGAAATGATGAGCAGGATACTCTCAGTAAAAAACTTACATGAGGAGATGCAATAGAAAATGTACAATGTATAAAGCTGAAGGATGATCAGTTGTGTGTGACATCTCTTTTCTCAGCAATGTGTGACCCACGATAACTCTGAGGGTCTTATGACAAAGAATACAACCATCCCAGAGATACAGCTGATAGTTTCAGAATACAGATTGAAGCATACATTTTTTTCACTTTGTTTTTCTTGGGGTTTCTGTTTTTTGAGGGGAGGGGTTATGTTTACTTTTACAGAATTGCTATTGTGGTAATGTTTTTCATGACTATGCATTTTTAACCCATGACAAGTAACTCGCTTCCTCAATTAGCAGGAGTAGGGTAGGAGGAAGGGAGAGAATTTAGAATTTAAGGTTTTGGAAGTGAATGTTGAAACTTGTTTTTCCATGAAACCAGGGGGGGAAATAAAATTAAAAAATTTTTAAAAGAGAATATGGAAAAGATTCAAACAGGATGGATGGACTGAAATGGGATCTGAATTACTGGAAAAAGTTCATGAATTGATGAGATCAGAAATCCTTTTCACTAAGTACCCGGCACTTTTCAGAATGTCTCACTTATTGTGAATGCTTGCTTAATTAAATTTGAGGGTGTTTGATTAGTATTATAGAAGAAATAGCATAAAATAAAAGTGATGTTGTATCTAGGGTATTATATGGAATAGTAAGAAATATAATATGTGCCTCCTTCTTCCATGATCTTACTACATAGTTGACAGTCACACAGAAGCATGAAAAGATCATTAAGAGTACTGGATAAGTGCAATAATGATTTTTGTGATAGCTAAAAAAAAGCTCTAGAAACAAAGTGAGTATCCATTAATTAGGGAATATTTGGACAAATTGTAATGTAGATTATGTGATGAAAACTATTATTACCTGAAAAATTACAAATATGTATTTTTGAGGAAAGACATGAACTGATACAGAGCAAACTAAGTGCAAGAAACATAAAAGAAATCTTAAAAAGAGAGCAGAGAACTCTTTACCTTGTATTTACTCTCCATAGTATTTTTTCTGGATAAGGAGAGAATTTCCATAACATGTCTTTTAGGATTGTCCTTGATCACTGAAAAAGCTGAGAGGAAGTGTATCCATCATAGGTTATCATCTCACAATGTTGCTGTTAATATGTACAGTGTTCTTCTGGTCCTACTCATTTCACTCAGCATCAATTGATGCAAGTCTTTCCATGCTTTTCTAAAGTCCAGTTGCCCATGATTTCTTACATAACAATAATGCTGCATAACATTTTAAAACATAAGTTATTCAACTATTCCTCAGTTGATGGGCATCTCAATTTCCAATTCTTTGCCACTACAAAAAAGAGCTGCTATAATTATTTTTATAAATGTGGGTCTTTTCCCCCTTTTTTATTATCTCTTTGAGATATATACATAGTAATGATATTACTAGATCAAAGGGTATGTACAATATTATTGACCTTTGGGTATAGTTCCAAATTTCTCTCCAGAAGGGTTAGATTGGTTCACAACTCCACCAGCTGTGCATTAGTGTCCCAGTTTCCCACATCCTCTCCAACTTTGATTATTTTCCTTTTTTTTTTGATCATTCTAAGCAATCTTAGAGGTGTGAGTTGGTTTCTTTAATTTACATTTCTCTAATAAATAATGATTTGGAATATTTATTCATATGACTCTAGATAGCTTTAATTTCCTCATCTGAAAACTGTGCGTATCCTTTGACTATCAATTGGAGAATAACATATTCTTTTACATTTGACTCAGTTCTCTATATATTTTAGAAATGAGTCCTTCATCATAAATCTAGTTGTGAAAATTTTTTTCCAGCTTTCAATATCCCTTTTAATCTTCATTTCATTGTTTGCATCCATCCTAATGCTTGCCTATGCTCATATGTGTTCTCGGTGTTAAAAATAAGTAAGTTTTTACCCTGTGGTCAAAATAGAATTGCACAAAAAATTTAAATAGAGGAAAAAATCAAAAAGTCTTGAAGATTAGGTATTACATATAGAAGTTGTACCTGCTTCTTATGACAAAATCTTCTTTCACCTGCTACCTGAGAAGATAAGATTCCATCTCATGCCACTTTTTTTGGTATCAAATTTCCTACAATGGCAATTTATGCTTCCTTCTACTTCTCTTTCATTCATTTTTTAAGGCAATCAGGTTAAGTGACTTGCCCAAGGTCACAGCTAGGCAAATATTATGTGTCTAAGATTGGATTTGAACTCAGGTTCTTCTGACTCCAGGACCAGTGCTCTATCCATTGTGCCACCTAGCTTCCCCTTCATTCATTCTTTCTCAGTCTTCTGCAATTTGACTTATCCCACCACTCTACTAAAAATGCTCTTTCTAAGCAGTTTGACCACATGAATAAGAATGACCATATAAGATGCCAAATCTAGTGATTGTTCCTCAGTTCTCATTCTTGTTAACCTCTTAGCAACATTTGCCATTATCCATTACTTCTTAGTATCTTTTATCCCATACCTTCTGTGATACAGATGTTTCCTACTTCTCTACTCTTTCTCTGCCTCCTCTAATGGCTCTTCCTCCTTCCATCACCCAAACATAAAAGGATTTGTTCTTAGCCTTCTCTCACTACATTCCCTCTTTTGAAAACCTCATTCCTACCTATGATTTCAATTATTTCCTCCACATTGGTTTCTCCCCTTACTTTGAGCATGTAGTAAATATTTAGTAGATACTCTGGCATATTTCAAATAAATGATGTTTGTCCTTCATTTTTAAAGACAATGACATCAGGGAGGTGATACCATGACAAGCACATGAAATGGATTTGAGTGAGGAGGTACTGTGCTAAGTTACCAGCCTCACTTTCTCCTTCAGAGTCATCTGCACCCAGGGATCAGATATGAATCAGACAATTAGAGATGGCTCTGAATGTGAGGCAATCAGGGTTAAGCAACTTACACAAGGTCACATAGCTAGTAAATAGCAAGTGTCTGAAGCTGGATTTGAACTCCCATCCTCCTAATTCCAAAGCTAATGCTCTATCCTCTGTGCCACCTAGGTGCCTTCTTAATTCAATATTCAGATAAATAATACAAGTTTAAACTACCATTTTACTTTCATTGGATGATTTCCTAATGAAGAAATTATCTTTCCAATTTTTTTCTTATTCATGGATTTATATGTTAAAAACTGGAAGGGGAATATAGGAGGTCATTTAGTTCCAATGAGGGGCATTTCACAGATGAAGATGAGCTTTATAGTATGACTTGTGCACAGAGGTACTGTGACAAAATCAGATTCTCTGACTTCATTGTCAGAGAATTACAGAGTTTCTGTAATAGTTGTAATTTTTTTCCCTTTTGATCCAGTGCTAGACTGGATGTAAGAATCTTAGACACGTGAGCAGATTCTTGAATTCTCTAATCTGTCAATTTCTTTAAACATCTCCAGGAGAAATGGTCTAAGAATCTATGTCTATTGTATACAACAAACCTTCAGGGCATGTCAAGAGAGGATTTCTTTAGTCTTTCTACCAATGGCAGGATTATTTACACTAGCCAGATTAAATATGCCTTTAAAACTTTGTGGAAAATTGGTCTTTGACAAATAATACATGTACTTGAAAAAAAAAGAAAATGTGAATCTATGATTTCTGTGTATTTATATTCATCCATACACTAGTGGAAAATGACATTGTGAGAGTATGTGTTTCTTGATGAAAGTAACCCAGAATTAGACATAAAATAGAAGGTGTTTGAGCCAATTTAGTATCAACAACATCCAGTCCTTATAAAATTGTAGGTTTACACAACTTTAAAATATAGCTTGTTTATTTGGGAGAATTTAACTGTGACTCACGTTTCCCTGAAAGAGACAGAAAGGAAGATGGATAGTCAGAGCCAATTACAGGCAGACAGCCCAGCAGTCCAACAGAATACGATTTGAAGGGCCTCTGTTCGGTTCTGTTGAAGCCTCCGGCTGATTTCCTGGTACATTATAAGTCAAAGGAGAATTTGTCAGGGCTCTGTATTTTGACAGAGCATTTGCTTTGTGTACATGGACAGGTTCTTTATGTGTCTTCAAATCAGAGGGGAACCATTTGAATGGAGAAAATTATGGCTCATAAAGTGGCCCTGTTAGGTGCCATGACTGTGCTTAGCCAACGGCAGGCCAGGCCTATGGGGAGAGGTGCTATGTTGCCATGAAAATTACAGGCTGCCCTAGCCAAGAAATCAATCAGCTTGGCTGAGACCAAGGCATCGCGAGGTTCTCTGCGCAGTCTGGCATCCAAATGAGAAGGGGAAAAAAATATGGAAATCTTTCTGAAAGTGGTTGCATGTATTAAAAGGGGGGGAAGGGAAGGTTTAAAAATCTATTACTGGGCAGCCTGCAGCTTCATCTTTCCATCATTTCCATTAACCATCTTTAGTCTCCCAAGAGCAAGAGCTATGGTATCTTCTGCTGCTTCAAAGACCCCACAGGATGTCATTATCCAAACTCCTATGTGCCAGGGTGTTAAAATGAATTAGACAATCAAAAACATGGTAGATTGGAAATAACACTGGATTCAGAATCAAGGTCCTGGATTTCACCTTTATGACCTTAAGCAAGTCATTTTAAATCTTTCATTTCTTCATTTGTAAAATGAGTCTAAGATTTACAAGACCTCTAAAGTCTAACACCAAAGTTCTGTGTTTTAATGATATATGATATATGATAATGGTACTTTGGAGTTATAGCTCCTTGAGGAGAAGAGAGACACCTATACCCAAAGAGGTAGATGATAAATGATATTATTTTAATTCTCTTAACATCTCCACTTGGTTTTAGCTTAACTTAAGCCTGATTGCCCCACATCCAGGGCTGTCTCCAGTTTTCCTGATTCATATCTGGCCACTGGACCCAGATGGCCCTGGAGGAGAAAGTGAGGCTGGTGACATAGCACAGCTCACCCTCACCTAAATCTAATTCCCGTGCTTGTCTTGGCATCACCTCCCTGATGTCATGGTCTTCTTTGAAAATGAAGGACAAAGGGGTGGCTAGGTGGTGCAGTGTATAAAGCACTGGCCCTGGAGTCAGGAGTACCTGGGTTCAAATCTGGTCTCAGACACTTAATAATTCCCTAGCTGTGTGGCCTTGGGCAAGCCACTTAACCCCATTTGCCTTGCAAAAAACTAAAAAAAAAAGAAAAGAAAATGAAGGACAAACATTATATATTTTCCTCTTTCACTCTTAAAGATCTCAGTTAAAATTCATTTAGTCATGAAATAATTTTCTATTATTCTTCATTATATAGAGTAATAAAATTCCCCTTCTTTCCCCAAAGAAATTATTGATATTTAGAAGGATATATACATATATATATATATATACATATAGATATAGAGGTGAGTGTCTAAAGAAGATGGTTTTCTATGAAAAACCCAAGACTAACAAAAAAACCTGGAAAAGTCAAAAATTATTTAATTTTATAATCTTTTCCAAGCAGCAGAATATACCATGGTTCTTGCTCTTGGGAGACTAAAGATGATTAATGGAAATGATGGAAGGATAAAGTTCCAAGCTGCCCAGCAATAGATTTTTATGCACCAAGGAATACTATTATATAGCTCTGATGGATTCAGGGCCATTGAATGTTATGTATACATGTCAGGTGTGCTGAAAAGCTCCCTGCAAACTCTGGCTGGCTATCTGAATGTAAATACAATAAAAATACAAGCAGATAGAAAACAGTGATCTTACTCCTTGAACTTAGTATTCTCCATATGTTTGCTTACCCTTTTATCTCTAAAGGAGAAAGCAAGCAACTTTGAAAACTGAGGAATTCCAAACTCTAGATACCTCTTAGTCTAATAACTTTTACTGTCAGAGACTGATATTTGGAAAATATATGGAATATATTGGAAATATATGGAATAATCAGCTTAAACTAGGAAGAGGGTTTAAGCACCTGGATTAGAAAGACTCCAAAGGGGAAAAAACCTAAGAAGGATAACATTGACTAGCTGGAAGGGCCCCACTCTTTATTTAAAGAACTTTGAGAGGAGAAGAAAGGATAGGGAAAAAATGATAGTGTTTCCATAAAAGGAGAAAAGTGTCTGGAGATAGACAATCCAGGGAGCATTGGTACTTTAGTGGTAAATTTAATTTATACTTGAGAAACCAATCTGCATACAATAGCTTCATATATATGATCTTTCTTCCTAGCATAAAACTAATATGCTAGATAGGGCTTTCAGTTGAGCCAAAAGTTATAGCTCAGACAACTCAAGCATTATGATGGAAACAACAGAGTCCTCCTGTAAAGACAATATGTAAACTAAGCAGCATCTTATGGAGACTGAAATAAATGGGGAGAAAGTCTGATGTTGTAGCATATAAACCTCCTAGCAGACTTAAGGAGCAATAGAATTATTTCACAATACCCTCTGTATGTCTCTACAAGAGTGTGTCCTAGCTACATTTGCTATCTGTGTATGTCTACCAATGCTGCATATATTTCTGAGAGGTTACAGCCCAAGTTTATGGCTAGGGGCTGGGGCAGGGGGTCGCAGCTAGGTAGTGTGGTGGATAGAGTACTAGTACTGGAGTCAGGAGGACCTGAGTTCAAATTTGACCTTAGATATTGTCTAATTACCTATCTGTGTGACCTTGTCACTTAACCCCATTGCCTTGTTTAAAAAAAAAGCTTATGGCTAGCCTATATAGATACAGAGAATTGTGGATTTCTTCCACAAGTGACTCACTTACAAATAAATGTACCACCCAAAATGCTAAGAGTTGAGGATTTTGCCTATCTGTAATATAACCAACAGATATGTACTATAACTGTTCTATGTGCATCTAATGCAGATATAGCATTCATTATCCACTTGGTTTTTCCCAATCAATAGTTATGTCAAATTCTTTTGAATGATTATGAGTCTCCTTTAGAAGAATTTTACATGTTCTGGGACTTCATGTGATCAGCATTAATATTATCCATAAACAGGAGCATCTGGATAGCATCCATCCTTTTTTCCATTTGGATTCTTCACTGGACAGATTGTTACAAGATTCTTTGTTGAGTATAATTTCCTCTGGTTATTGCCTAACTTGGGTCATTGAAAAAGATAATTCTGTTGTAGAAGCTTTTAAGTAATCATGTATGATTCTGACACATATACAGTAATCATCTTGCTGAAGGAAAGTCTTTAAGGCAATATTTTGTTTCAAAAATCAAATTATTTTTATAGTCAACAAAACACAAAGCACAGTGGAATATTATATTCTCTATCTTTCAGTCAATTTCATGACTTTTAAGAAATGTTCTTGGGGCAGCTAGGTGGTGTAGTGGATAAAGCACTGGCCTTGGAGTCAGAAATACCTTAGTTCAAATCTGGTCTCAGACACTTAATAATTACCTAGCTGTGTGGCCTTGGGCAAGCCACTTAACCCAATTTGCCTTGCAAAAACCTAAAAAAAATGTTCTATCATAGCATGTCTTATGCAAAAATATTTTTATTCTCTTCCCATATATTCATCAAGGATGTGCTTGACACATGTATGAATTATTCTTATATAAGGATTTAATATAGATGAATAAGTAGACGGGTGAATTGGTAGTTATTAATACTTTGTGATTCACTTTTTTTTTTGGAGAAATAATGTTCATGTAATTTCCAGGAATTTGGTACCTTCCATTCTTTTGGATAACAAGAATTTGTTATTCTCTATTCTTTCAGAAGTCTTGAGAATTATTTCCTTAATGCCCTCAGAAATGTCACCTTTAGCAAAGAACTCAGTTGGGTATGTCTGTATAGTATAACTCCATTTCCTATCTTTGTTTAATACCATTTCTACTAACTCTTACAATATATTTGAAATGGGGATATTAGAGTTCAAAATCTTCAACCCCAAAATAGTTTAGGGCAGAAATTTGTCAGTATTTTTCATTTGTTTGATGCTCTCTTTCTGGGTTCATCATTAAATGCTTTTAGGCTTACTTGGTTCTCTCTGAGTCTTCTGCAATCTTGTTTTTTTTTTAATTTCTAACATTTTTTGTTTAATGAAGTATTACTGACCATAATTGTCTATATCCCTCCCCCCTGAGATTTGACAAAAAGGTTTATACTTTTAACTGTCTGTCATTGGTGTCTGTAATTGGCTGTCATTGGTGTTTTTGTTAAATAAAGTGACTAGGTGTGTTTGTTTTTTGCTTCCTTATTGAGGCAATTGATTTATATTGATTCAATCTCCTTGGAAAATGGCAATATTTGATTTTTATTCATTTCCATTTTTAATCATTAACAGTTTGTTTAAATAAATCAGGTTAGAGTTGCTTTAATCACACTACATTTTATTCTCATTTTTGTCATTTCTCCTAATTAGATATCGATTTTGATCTTTGCTCTAATAAATTAACAGTTTGTGCATAGACATATAGTTCATAAAGGACTCATCAGTGGTCATTCATTTCCTATCTATTAAAATGCAAATTAATTTTTGCAGTATAATTTGGTGTTATATGATTTTTTTGCTTGCCTTATTGAATTTCTCCTATTTCCTTTATTGAATAAAATATTCATGATATGTAGACATAAGGTTTATTTGTATTGTACAGACCCTTGGGCCTTCCTTTTTATAATCTTGAGCTTTGTGGCAGCCAAGTAGTGCAGTGTGTGGAACACTGAAGTTGGAGTCAGAAAAATTTGAGTTTGAATTCCCTCTCAGACATCTACTCCATGAACAAATCAACTAAACATTTTCAGCTGTAGTTTTCTCATCTATGTCATGCATGCCTAGGCTCTGGATAGTGGATGATGCTCTTGAGATTTCCAAGTCACCAGTGGAGCGAAACAAGGATGTGTCCTTGCTCCCATACTTTTTAGCATGATGTTTTCAGCCATGTTATCAAACACCTTCACTGAGAATGAACATGGCCTCAAGATCAGCTACTGTACTGATGATTAATTTTTCAACTTGAAAAGGCTACAAACCAGGGAGGGAATGTTGGTGCATGATCTTCTGTTTGCAGATGATTATACACACAATGCAGCCTCTGAAGCTGAGATGCAACAAAGTATGGCTCGATTCTCTGCTGCTTATGCTAATTTTGGCCTAACAATTAACACCAAGAAACCCTAGGTGCTCCATCAGCCAGCACCACACCATTCATTTGTGGAACCATTGATTACAGCAAATGGAGAAGTTTTAAATACTTTGGACAATTTCACTTACCTTGGCAGTGGCCTTTCCAAGGAGGTACACATTAACAATGAAGTTGACACATACATTGTCAGAGTTAGCTCAGTATTTGGGAGACTCTGAAAGTAGGAAAGAAGAGGTTTTAGACTGTCTACCAAACTGTAGGTCTACAGAGCCATTTTGTTGACCTCATTGCTATATACATTTGAAACCTGGACAGTCCTCCAGTGCCATGTCAGGAAACTCAGTTGCTTCCATTTAAATTATCTTATGAAGATTCTGAAGATCACCAAGCAAAAAAGATACCAGACACTAAGGTCCTTTCTTGAGCTAAACTACCTAGCATTACCATTACAGAGAGTGTAACTATAATAGTCTGGACACATTGTCAGAGTGCCAGATATACAGTTGCCAAAAAAACTATTTTATGGAGAACTCACACAGTACAAGTGCTTACAAGGGGTCAGAAAAAGTGATACGGAGACACCCTGAAGGTCTCATTGAAGAACTTTAGAATTGATTGTACAGCATGGAAGACTCTGTCCATCATGGTGTGCCCACATTAGTGAGGGTGCTGCACTCTATGAGAAGGGCAGAATTGAAGCAGCTCAAAGGAAACGTGACATTAGTAAGTTTAGAGTATCCATCCCAGTTCACATGGACTATTTGTGCCTGACCTGTGGTAGAGCATTCCAAGTTTGTATGGGTCTGATCAGCCACAGTCAGATACACTGTAATTTGTCTCAAACATTAGTGATATCATTTTGGTATTCTTCAATGAGGAAGGACAAGAACAAAACAACCAACAAATTGTTTTGAGGACCAAATGAAATAACATGTATAAAATGCCTTGAAAACCTTGAGCATTGTATAAATGTTAGACATTATTACTGCTTTGCTTTTCTGTATACTTTTTGCTACTGCCCCTTCCCTATTAAATTGTCACCCAATATTAAAATATGAGTTGATTTAATTTGAAGGCTCTTATTGAATAGTTGATTGCATTTTTACAAGGATCCAGAACTTTTTCCCTAATTAGTGTTTCCTACTACCAATCTGGTTCTTCTTTATGGTATTCCCATTTTTGTTTAAAGGGATCATCATTCTCCCAGTCATTCTACTAGATTGCTTGGTAGATACAGGATTGCATCGAGAGTTAAGAAGACCTGAGTTCAAATTTGACTTCAGACACTATGTGATTCTAAGCAAGTTGCCTACCTTCCATTTTTTTTAATTTCCTCAACTATAAAATAGAGAAAATAATAGCACCAACCTCCTCAGCTTGTTGGGAGTCTCAAATTAGATAATATTTATAAAGTGCTTAGCACAGTGTCTAGCACATAGTTGGTGTTCGATAAATGTTTCCTTTCTTGATCACTTGCTTTCATTCCCCCATATCTAATAAGCCATCAGTTTAATTCTTTCTTTGAAAGGTTTCTAATTTATATTACTACATTTCCATAACTACTATTACTATGTTAACTTAAGCTTTTATCACCTCATACTGAGACTACTTGTAGTGTCTTCCTGTATCTTCTTACCCTGAATTAATTTTCATGTAACTTATTTAGTATTTAAAATTATTGTAATATATTATTTTTCTTTGTTTACAAATTTTTAGTCCCATCTATCATAATGGTACAAATGTAGGCTGCCCTTAATTATAAAAGCAACAACAACCAACACTGACATTTTGAGTAAACCTATGAATTTTTTCTTGGATAAATAAATAAATGTCATGCAAAAATATAAAGTATATGATTAAGAGAAAGGGAAGACAGAAAATGGAAAAATTTGAATTGACAACCAAATAAGAAGGTTGAACCTTTTCAGCATAAGGTTAGACTAGCACGAGAGTTAACTCATCACAGGCTACCAACAACCTAAAGACCTAACCAACTCAGAGTCTCTCTTCCTACTAGGATAAAACAATATATCTTATAAGTAAACCCATTTTCCAAGGCATACGTAAGTCTGTCCTGAGTCTATGTCAACCTACCCCGCCCCCGATCATTCTGACACATACTACTCACCAAGAATCAGATCATCAGACACTGAAAGTGGTGGGATTTCTCAGAAGAAAAGATCCTGGCATCTAACACATCCAGAGAAATATTCCAAAGAAAACACTTTGAGTACAATGAATGCAATCTTAATTGACCATGGGAGTGTTTCTATCTGTGAAAGTAAGTGAGTCCCTATATGATTGATAGGATAGGTGTGACCTCTATAGAGACTTAAGAGTACTCTGTAACAATGACATAATCAAAGAGGCTTTGGGGATCTCTTCCAATTCAGAATCTATATCTTTTGCATTTTTGAAAGAATAGATAAATTAGCACCATGGCCAGTGGTTTAAATGGAACCATGGGCAGTTAGCTTGCTGAAACTTCTCTAGTTTTTACAATCCCAAGAGCTAGGTAAGCCAGGTATTGGTTTTTTTCTCCCATTTTACATAAAAGGTAGATTTAAAACAGTACAGTAATCTGTCCAATATCTCACACAATCTATGTTAGACCTAGAATTGGAACCCTGATTCCCTGAGAGTCTGCATCCTTTCAACTATGATGCATTACATCTTTTACATGGTGCCTAAAACTTAGTAGTAGGTATGCAACAAGTGTTGTTGGTTGGTTAGTTGATTCTCTTTGTGATGCTAATCAGAAAGAATCCTATAACCTTGGTCTCATTAGTAGTATTGTGCTCCAACTAATTTTGATTTGTTAAAACAAATCATGTTGTTTCTGTTTAATAGATTATTGAGCCGAAGGTGGTGGTGGGGGGGGGGGATAAACACACTACCTACTTATTTGATTTCAAAAAGAGCAGGCATTACTTAATGCTCTGAAGAGAGTGCACCAGCTCCTCCTGGTGGCTTGTGAAGTCAAATGCTTTCATCTCCCCATCTAGTGAGAGAATTGATGTAGAATCATTCTTGACAATATTGGTTTTCTTTTATGCATATTTTAACTGGAGAATCTCAGACATATAGTGAGCCCACTTTGCAATTTGAAAAACCAGGAATAGGCTTAATAATTGTGTAATATTTGCTTATTGCCATAGCCTCCAGAAGCCTTTGCTAGGAAGACCTGGAAATAAATTAAGTACCTATTAATGGAGGAAATGACAGAATAAACTGTGGGATATGAATGTAATGCAATATTATTGCACTATAGGAAGTGATGAATATTAAAAAGTCAGAAAAAAATTTGGAATGACTGATTAATGTAGAGTGAAGTAAGCAGAATAAGGAGAACAACTTATATAATGACTTCAATAATATAAAGGAGAGGAAAACACTGATAGGTATTAGAACTCTAATACTTTGGTGTCCAATATTAACTTCAAAAGACTGAAATGGGGGCGGCTAGGTGGTGCAGTGGATAGAGCACAGGCCCTGAAGTCAGGAGTACCTGAGTTCAAATCCAGCCTCAGATACTTAATAATTACCTAGCTGTGTGTCTTTGGACAAGCTGCTTAATGCCATTTGCCTTGCAAAAATAAAAAAAAAAGTACTGAAATGGCATCTATGTCTCCTATTACCTGTGTGACTTTGGGCAAGTTACATAACCTCTATCACAATTTCCTGTAAAATTAGGGGGTTGAACCATATGGCTCCTGAATTGTCTTCCAATGTAGAAAACATGATTCAGTGAATCTTCTTTTGGAAAATAATAAGTCCATGATGAGTGATTTTGATAAAGAAATAAAATGTCAATGAAAACTTTTTTATAGTTTTTTTTTAATGAAGCAGTGGGGTTAAGTAACTTGCCCAAGGTCACACAGTTAGGTAATTATTATGTGTATGAGGTCAGATTTGAACTCAGGTCCTCCTGACTCCAGGACTAGTGCTTTATCCACTATGCCAGCTAGCTACCCCTCAAGGAAAACTTTTTAAAAAAGAAAGTATTTCTCAGAACAATTATTTCAAATAGTTTTAGGAAATGTCTAGAAATGAACTAGCATGTATAAGGAAAAGCAATTTCCATTTAAAAGCTGAGCTCCAGAAATTGTCCTTACTCTTGAACCACTCTCAAAGATTTCAGTTTTAAGATTAAATCTTATAGACCCGGGGCAACTAGGTGGTGCAGTAGATAGAGAACCAGCTATGGAGTCAGGAGGACCTGAGTTCAAATCCGACTTCAGACACAATAATTACCTAGCTGTGTGATCTTGGGCAAATCACTTAACCCTTTTGCCTTGCAAAAACTAAAAAAAAAAAAAAAAATTATAGACCTATAGCATCCAACTTGAAAAAGAAGTATATAGAAATATCTGGAAGCTTAAGATGAGATCTTCTCCTGATTGTAGAGACAAAAGATATAGTGAAAAGAAGGTTGTATTTGATATTTGAAGACCTGGGTTGGACTCCTTTCTCTGTCATTTAATTAGCTCTGTGTTCTTGGATGTCTTTTAAACCTCTTTAGGTCTGTAAAATTATGGGATTATACAAAATCACCTTTAAAGTTCCTTTTAGCTTTTGATCTTAGTAGCATGACCTTAGTCAAGTCATTTCATGTCTTTGAACTGTTTCCTCATTTGTATAAAAACCAAAAAAGGAGGTGGGAGTGGAGTTGTTAAAATAGATAATCCTTAAAGATCCAGCCATCTTAAAAATTTAGTGATTCAGGGAAAACAAAGATAATTTTTTAACTAAATGAACAATCTAAATGAATAAAGTTAATCCTAGGATTTTTAGGTCAGAATCTTAAGAGTTTTGGGAATTGTAAAGAGGAAACTAGGTAGCAGAGTAGACAGTATGCTGGGTCTGGAATCAAGATTTTTGAAACATTTTGATTTCACATACTTAGTAGATGTCAGGCCCCAGGCACATCCCTTGAACTCTTTCTGCCTCAGTTTCCTCAACTGTAAAATGGGGATAGAGCAATATTACCTACATACCAGGGTTGTCATGTATATGAAATGAGATAATATTTGTAAATATTTTTATGGTTTATTTGTCTAAAAACTTGTAAATATATTTATAAATTTTTTACATGGGACCTGGAAATATAATAGATGCTGAATAAATGTTTTTCAGAAGCTGTTAAATCCCTCTGTATCCTCTCCACTCTCACTATATAGAAGCTATTCTCCATTTAGATCCCAACAAATAATGGCCTCTTTCTGTCACATTTTCTAGCTGTGGGTGCTTTCTCATTTGAAAAAGGTTAGCTGAGTAAGAGGTGCTTGCCCACTCTATAAATCATAGGGGAGAGTCAGACAGATCTAGGATTCCTGTGCTGTGGGAAGGTATCAGCAGTATCCTTAGGGTGAAAAGAGGGGGTGAGAAAATGAGACCCCAGCCATTTTCAAGCAATTGTTTGTTCCATCTTTCTGGAAGCCTGGTGTCTGAGTAGGCCCCTATGATGACAGGCTAAATCAGTTAAAATTTAAGAGTAGGAATTACTAATTAGAAATTAGTAATAAGGTAGACTGCTTAAGTATATGAAATGAATAATACGTGCAGCAAAAAATAATGATATATCATTAGGCTTTGGAGACATGTGGACTCTAAGCAATTAACCTCTATTCTTTCTCTGAATTACAATTGCACTAATTGGCTCTTTTACTTTGACTGGGCCAATATTAACCTTTCCATTTTTTTTCTTAAGCAAGAAATTTAGTAGACTTGACTCTTAATTTTGGGGAAAAGGTGCAGTACCTTTTCTGAGTAATAGCCTATTTATGACTTATTGTTTTTTAAATTGTTGCATTTAAAAAAGTTGTCAGACTTAGGGGGGGAAGCTGGGGGAGGACACATACAGAATGAAGAGAGAATTTCTTGTTCTCGGGGTTCCATTCTAGAAAATATGAGGGGGGAAAACAATTCCATCATTATTCATCTTCAAAATAGCCATTTATCACCAGGTAATATAGGTTTATTGATAAATGTATATGTCTCAAGGATTTCAGATTTCGTCAATATGAAAGTCCCTTAAAAATAAATGAAAGCTCCCTCCACTTCAGATTATGCCTTAGGGAGCTGAATGAGGCTCAGAGTGCTTCTGATTTACCCATAGTCTCACAGGTACTGTAAAATGCAGAATTTGAATCCAATTCCCCTGACTTTCAGAGCCAGGTCCCATTCTTATTCATTGTTACTCATTCTTAGGTTCACTAACCTAAAACTTAGTTAAGTTTAGTTTTCAATTATCCTACCAAAGAAGAAATAGATTCTTACCGAGAGAAACTTCAAATCATCCAAGTTGCTATTCAACCTAACATTTTCAAAAGGTTCAAGAGACATCATTTATGTGTAATTTAATAATTTTGTTAATGGAATCAGTAAGTTATTAATAAAAGAATGGTCATTTAGCCATCTCTCTTACACAAAAGACAATCATTTTGTTGGATTCATTAATTTATTTATCCTTCCACAGTTGGTGATCAATGAGAGGTTGAGTGACCCTTGCACAGAGAAATTATCTCTACTCAGACCACTGCCAGCTGTAACCAAACCACTCCCAATCATCCCAAACTACTCCCAGTCTTGGGCTATCTAGACAAAAGGATCTATCTTCAGCCAAGCTTGAGTAGAACACAATGGACTTTCTTATCCTTTTAAAATGAGGAATTTAGAAACAGGAAATATCTTTCTAAGATATTAATTACTAATAATCATTTTTTACAACAGCAAACAGATTCCCACTAATAATAGTTGGTATTTATGTAGCATTTCAAGGCATATGAAATGTCTTATGGACATTTCCTCAATTTATCCTGCTGGTATTACAGGTATCATTATCCCTATTTTACAGATGAAGAAACAGTCTTATAAAGGTAAAATGACTAAATCCTGGTCTCATAGCTATTATCAAAGATTTCTTCTGACTGTCAACAGCCATGTATTTTTTAAGCATTTACTCTTTGTTAAATGTCCCAAATCTACTAAATATGCTTCCTTTGACAATATTTTTTCAGATCTGAAATATAGCTGAGTCCACCCAATCCAATACAATTATCTGACTCAACCCAGTTTCCATTACAGAACAAATATATAAATGAGACTAGAGTTTTAGAGAAGTGACTTGCAAAAATATATAATTTAATAATAGCACACATTTATATAGTACAATTTTTTTTTGAAAAAGAAGGAAGTTTATAAATTTGTTGAGGGAAACTGCTGACTGAATCCAGTCCTCTCCACTGTTACAGAATTTTGAAGTTTGTAAACTGATTTCCAGGTGAAATCCCATTTTATCCTTGCAACAACTCTGTTAAGACAAGTATTATCCTTATTCCCACTTTACAGATAAGGAAAATTAAACTAAGAAAGTAAGCAAGTGACTTGTTAATAAATATCTAAGGTAAGATTTAAACTTAACTATGACTCCAAATAAAACAGGTTATACCTTCAACCAGTCTTTCTGTGATGCTTGAACACTAAACTTGCCAGATATTTAAAAAATATCATTGGACCACTCAGGATTTGAGTAGTTAACCTGATTGGAATAATTTAGTTGATGCAGGGAGTTATGGATCTAGGAGATGTGATTAGAAACAAATTTTGTGGAAAGAAAAATACTGTCTGTGTCTATCTAGGGAACTCTGTGGTTCAAAGTGACTCCACTATTAAATGTGAATGCATCAAGATGGGAGCAGCTTTAGCTGCTTCCCCTTCCTCCAGTTTCCAGTTTCCAAATTACTGGACCTTGGTCACTGATGGGTTAAGCCTTTGCTGGTGTGACAGAAAATGACATGTTGGACTTAGAGATCACATACTTTGGGACAGGAAGGATTAGTACATGGCTTGCTTCTTGGAGAATACCTGGAGCCAGGTGCTAAACCATTCCCCAAGCACCACCCACTACAGAAGAGAAGCACCTCCCCTTTTCTCTCTTCTTCACCCTACTTTTGTTTCCAAGGATGACTAAGTTAGGCCATATGAACTCAGCCTAGGCCCATTGGAAATCCATGAGCCTCTATCTCATGCGGCCAGATTAAGCCAGCCCTTATGGTTCTCTATCCTTTCCCTTTTAGCCAGGTCTCCTGGCTATTTTCCTTTTCACTTTCTTCTCTCTCACACTCAAACCTTTTAGCAAGCAGACTCCCCAAGTCTCAGCTCAGTCAATTTTCCCTGGTGCTCTCTCTCTCCTCTCTCTCTCCTCTCTCTCTCTCTCAAACCTCATCTAGCCTTTTGTTATTCATTCCTGTCCTCAGAGTGCTTGCAGCTTCTCCAAGAAGAGAAAAGATTTTAATCTGTATATTTTATAGGCTTGTATAATAAATCCTGAGCAGTTTTAAAATCCTAGGGCTATGTGGGAATTCTTTCACCATTCAAGGCCTCTCGATCTTTAATTGGTGACACCAATCCCTGGCAACACAATATAAAACCAAATCTTTATAGTGCTTGATATTACTAAGCCCTTTCAGGAAGTGAAGGAGTGGGACTTCGGGGTATGTAAGGTCATTTCTATTTCTAAGTCTATGAAGCTGGACAGTAATTTTTGTTCCTATTTTACAGATGAGAAAATTGAGACTTAAAGAGTAAGTCATATTCCTAATAAGTGACAGAAGTAAGACACAGTGATTTCCAACCCATTACTGTAATGTATATTTAAAACATTTCACAAAAAGGATTTAGATATTTAACTCTGTGTTTTTAATTTTTATTAATTCTCTTCATGTCAGTTTAAAACGTGTCTGTGTCGGGCGGCTAAGTGGCGAAGTGGATAAAGCACCAGCCTTGGAGTCAGGAGTACCTGTGTTCAAATCCGGTCTCAGACACTTAATAATTACCTAGCTGTGTGGCCTTGGGCAAGCCACTTAACCCCATCTGCCTTGCAAAAACCTAAAAAAAAAATGTCTGTGTTCCCCCTTTTCCTTCAACTCCCTGAGTTGTGGAAACAGAATAAATATGAGTCACACAAATCAATTGAAGTCAATGATTATTTATTAACTGTTTACCATGTAGCAAGATTATACTGCTATAGAAATGTTTGCTTTATTTCATAAATTCATAATAAAATAAATAAATAAACATGGGGGAGGCCTGGCCACATAACAGTTCATCTATAAAGATATTGGGGGGGGGTAGAATTTAAAAGATTGCAAATTAAGTATTAGTTAATAATAACTTGACCAAACCAGGTCAAATCAATAGGCATTTATTATGTGCCTACCATGTGCAGGGAACATGTGAAGTGCTGGGTACACAAAGATAGGGGAAATGCAATTCCTGCTCTCAACGGACTAGTCTAGACAACTAGTTGTCCTTTTGTATCATGCAATGGTCAGACCACGAAGGATGTTGACTGAGGAGGACAATCCATATGGAATGGCCTTGAGAATATGCTGTAAGAGATCCAGTTGGAAGATCCAGAAATGTTCTGTCCAGAGAAGCAGATCCTTGAAGCAGGATGGCACCAAATACTTTCTTCAAGTATTTATGAGAGCTTTTGTTTATAAGAGGGATTAGATTTTTTCTGCTTGGTTTTTGTTTTTTTGGTTTTTTTGTGAGGCAATCTAGATTAGGTCACACCGCTAGTAAATCAAGTGTCTGAGACTTAATTTGAACTCAGATCCTCCTGACTCCAGGGCCAGTGTTCTATCCACTGCACCACCAACTGCCCTCCTGCTTATTCCAAGAAGATAGAAATCAGTTGCTTATTGTTCAGTTGTTCCAGTCACATCGCACTCTTTTTGAGTCCATTTGTAGTTTTCTTGAGTAAAGATACTGGAGCAGTTTGCTATTTTCTTCTCCAGCTCATTTTGCAGGTGAAGGAACTGAGACTGAGGCTTAAGTGACTTGCCCAGGGTCTCACAAGCTAATGTCTATGGCTTCTTGAGTTTAAGTCCTGGACTCTATCCATTGTACCATCTAGTTGCTCCTGCAGAATTTGTTGCAATAGGTTAAAGCTGCAGAGACAATTTTGGCTTAATTTAGGAGGAAATGTCTTAAGAGAGCTATTCAGTGGACTCCCTTTGGGAACTAATGGATTCTTCCTCAATATAGATACACAATTAAGTAAAGTCTAGATGACCACTGATTGACTATCTTGTAAAAGGGATTGTTGTTCAGACATAGTTTTAGACCAGATGACCTTTGAAGTCCCTCCCACCTCTGCAATGTTGGCATTTTGTTTTTTCCATTTGTGGAAGGACCACAAGATGGCAGTATTTTGTAGGACATGTGGGTCCAAAGTCTTCTATTTCATGATCCTGCTGATTTTCTGAAGAACAGGCTTTCTTTCATCTGCTGCAATATGGGAAGAGAAGCTTTTATTCAATACTATTGACATCCTTTTCTATCTTGAAAGAGAGAGAGGGATGTTCTTCACCACTTTAAAGCATTTAACTTTAAATCTATAGAGAATTTTTAAAAATTCTAACAGAAGATAAGTCTGCCCCTTCCCATTCTTCCACCCTAAAGAGACCAATGGTCTACCTCAGGTTGCTTTGTTGTTGTTATTGGTTTGGACCCCTGGTACCCAACCATTAGGAAGCAGAGTATGTCACCTTGGCTGGAAGCTTATCATTTTATGATCATGGACTATTAGATCTGATAGAATGAATGGTGATGATCTAGTCCAATTTTTTTCATGCTGCATGATTACCAGAGCTGATTATTTCTACAATCAGTCTTAGAACCCAAGTTTCACTCAGATTCAATGTTGCTGCCATAATGATTATAATAATAGTGATAATAATGAAAGACTGCTAACATTTATATAATGCTATTTGTGCAGGCATAGTCTTAATAATGAGGTTTATCCTCTGTTTTTGAAAGACCATAGTGACGTCATGACAAGCACATGAATTGGATTTGAGTGAGTGGATGCTGTGCTAAGTCACCAGCCTTACTTTCTCCTCCAGAGCCATATGGGTCCAGTGACCAGATATGAATCAGGACAACTGGAGATGGCCCTGGATGTGAGGCAATTGGAGTTGAGTGACTTGCCCAAAGTCACACCTCTAACAAGGGTCAAATGTCTGAGGCTGGATTCAAATTATGGTCCTCCTGAATCCAGGGTCAGTCCAGTTGCCTTTACTTAGCAAAGATTATCTCAACCCTCCCTGGGGGGGGGAGAAGCTGTCATTATCCCTGTTATACAGTTGTGAAAATTGAGGCAAGCAGAGGCTAAATGATAAGTCTATGGTCATATTGCTAGTAAATGTCTGAGGCTTAATTTGAGTTCTTGATTTCAAGCCCAGTATTCTAATTACTATGTCACTTACCTGTTCCATGACACCACGAATCTTTCTTAATCTAACTGAAATTCTAGGCATCTGAGGTAGTTTTTTAATAATGAATCAGGTTTGGGAATCAGGACATAAAATGACTAAGTAGATGAATTAAGTCTTAAATTACATGGACACTAGGAGAGTTAGGTAAAACTATTGGGACTTTCAAGAAAATCCTTCTTTAGCCACTTTGCTAAAAACATAATAAGCATAGCTTCACATTTCTAAAACATTAGATATATCTGTGCTCAGTAATGCCAGGCAAGAAATTATTTCAATTCAGAAACCCAGACTGGAATTTTATACTAAGTTGGGGGGAATTGGATGAAAATAAATCAGAAATACTTAACAGGATATAAGAGAATGTGAATGAATGGCACCAGGAGGTAGGTGTCTTGTTGGGATTCATTATCTCAGTTGAGATAATGCAGAGAAAACACTTCACAAACTTTCAAGTGCTTTAAATTTGTGAGATGTTATAATTATTATCCTCAGATGACCGAGGGTGGTTACAGTCCTGGTTGAGTATCTGGGAGGTATCCAGATGTGTTTAAAGCATCATGAGAACACTAGAAAAAATTAAGAGAAGGCCCCTGACCTTGGGGACCACTGGGATTATGCATGGCTCAGGGAAAAAAAGATTGATTAAATAGGCAGGAGAGGACAGCAGAGTGGCTGAGTGCTTTAAATTTGATCCTTTTAGCAATGATTAAGCAATAATGAAAGATGGAAGAGAAAGGTTTCCTGGAAATCAATGGCAGGCTGAAGAAGCTAATAGTCCTTGGTTTCACCTTGGGCTTCCCACTAGTCTGGCATCTGAAAATACCCCACTTTATTCCACATCATAATTTATAAGGAATATAAAAAGTTTATGAAGAAAAAATTATCTCCATCCTAAGGATAAAATATATAAAGCTTTTGGAGCATGTATAATATTTGTTCAGGGTTGTGTCCATTTGCTGAGGGGACTAGTAAAACACAGAACATGCCTCATAATAGCAGTAGGCTAAGAGCAGAGGCAGGATCAAATCCAAGGCTTTGTACCCCCTAAAATAGCAATACCAAATCATATTATCTTGGGTATGAGAGGGCCTAAGTGAATAACTGGCAGTTATATTCACATCTATTGTCTAAGAGCATTACTAACTAAATAGCAAAAATATTTAATCAAAATTCTTAGCTATTACTAGTTTCCTGAAGGAACCAAAAGTCACACTTTGTTATCAAACCAATAGGAATCAGGTCCCCAAATCTAAGACTAGTGCTCTTTCCTTCACAGAATACTATTTTGTTAGACCTATAACTGCCACTAAGGAGTTGTGGGGCATTGGACAGTATGACTTTCCCCCTCTCTAGGCCTCAATTTCCTCACCTGCAAAATAAAACAGGTGGATTAAATAATCCTAAATATTCCTTCTAGGTTCTCTTAAGAGAAAGAACTAGGGGAAATATTGGAATAGGGAATAGCACTGGGTAACTGCCTAATAATTTGAAATTAAATAAATACAATGTCCAAGAAAAATCAAAGCAAATTTATAACTTTCCCCTCCTCCTTTGTCAAACAGACACTTTTTTATGCTATAGAAAGAAGTACAACCTTCCATAAAATTCAAAACACACAGAAAACCAAAGAAAATTCAAGCCAAAGAGAGGCGTTTTTGAAGATAAAAGCTAAACTTCCTGCAAATCCAAATCCACCACTTGACTTCTACTTTTGGCCCTTTCCCTTCTAATCCTTCCTTTGGTGTAAATGAAGTAGGGATAGATCTCAGGGGATGGCATTATGTTCTGAGGGGATGAGAGGCATTAATAATGAAATAACATATGCTGGATGGGCACTTTGCAAATAAATGTGACAACGAAAATGAATGGGATTATGTTACATCCTAAATATACATAACTACCAATATGGATACTTTATTGTTTTTTGCCATAAATCATGGTTTTCCTTTTGTATGGAATTTGAAGGATCCTGGAACTTTATAAATTATATTTGACTTTTATAGGTTATGTGCATGCTATGTTGGAAGGGAATGTGGAGAGACAGGAAAGGTCTGTGGGGATTGTGTTCAAACATCCACAAATGAATGTCCATATTAAATTCAATATGTCCAAAATGGATCTTGGAACCTTTTTCCTAAAACCTCCTCCCTCCTCCCTTCCCTATTGCTGGAACTGGCAATATTATCCTCCTAATTCCTCAGGTTTGTTGTCTAGGAGTCATCTTGGACTCTGCACTCTCTCTCACCTCCACCCCCTCTGCCACATCCCATCTGTTGCCAAAGCCTATCCATCTCATAGCAACATTTCTCCATTAGGCCTCCTTCTCTCCTCTGTCACTGCCACCATTCTTCTGCAGACCATTATCACCTCACACCTGGATTATTATAATAGCCTGTTGGTGATTCTGTCTGTCTTAAGTCTCTTTCTGTTTCAATTTATCCTCCATTCAGTCACTAAAGTGATTTTCCTACAGCACAAGTCTGATCATGTCATGCTTCCTCCCTACCTTTCTCACTTCCCATATTCAATAAAAAATACAAAAAAAAATTTTGACGTTCAAAGCCCCTTCATAACCTTGTCTCCTTCTACCTCTTCAGACTTCTTGGCTGGTCCATGAAGAAGAATCTCCATGTCTTGGCTTCAGGCATTTTCTTGACTATTCTCCCAGCCTGGGACACTTTTCTTCCTCTGCTCCAACAACTCATCTCCCTGATGTCTTTTAAATCTAACTAAAATTCCATCTTTTACAGAAGTCTTCCCCAACTCCTTAATTCCAGTGCCTTCCTTCTTTTGATTATTTCCTATTTATCCTGTATATAGATGGTTTTCTTTAAATTTGTTTGCATCTTGTCTCTCTCAGGTGATTGAGAGCAGTTTAAAAACTGTCTTTTTTCCTCTTTTTTTAATCTCAATGCTTAGAACAGTGTCTTGCACTTAGTAGGTATACAATAAATGTATATTGATTAATTGATTGCTTCTGAAAAACTTTGGTCATAATGTAGTCCTTAAGATCTTTGGATTTTTTTTCATTATTTTTTATATTTTTAGGATTTTGCAAGGTAAATGGGGTTAAGTGACTTGCCCAAGGACACACGGTCTACATAATTACTAAATGTCTGAGGCCAAATTTGAACTCAGGTATTCCTGACTCCAGGGCCAGTGCTCTAACCAATGTGACACCTAGCCGCCCTTAGATCTTTGGATTTTTGAAACACTAATTCACTGGAACTGAAAAGTCCAGAGACTATATTGGACTGTGGATCTGAAGCCAAAAGGATAAAAGGTACTCAAGCCTCAAGAAGTTGAAAAAAATTAGAGATAGCAAAAGTGTTTTATAAAGAAACAAGGTCAAAACCATCATAAAAGTCAAAGCTGGGTTGGGGAAAGAAGAATGTAAAAGGACTTGAGATCTGAAGTTGCAGAGTCTAGCGTTTGGTGACCATTACCAACAATCTGGTATTGAACAGAACAGAGTATGTTCTTAGCTGCCCTATTTTTCTACTGCCCCTGTATCCCTTTCAGCTGAAGAGCTCCTGGGATTTCTGTGGCCCTCGTTACCTTCTGGAGCAATGAATGACAACTTGGATGGCCTGTGGCCAGCTCCTCTTTTTAAAAATATTCACTACCATTTCCTTCCATTGTCAAGTTCCTCTTAGTATGCAAATGGACAGAGAAAGTTAAGAAAGTCAACTGGGTGATTTAGGCCTTCATATGAATTATTAGGTGAAAATTAATAAGAAATTCAAGTTACTTTCTTCCAACAAGCAGAGCTGATTTTAGGATTTCTGAGGGAAGAGGAATTTTGATTATGGGGTTGACATAGTCAAAGGTAATTTTTGAAATCTGGGAAATAGCCAGCCCAGAATAAACTGATATAATGGGGAGTGAGGGCATGAGGATTATCAGGTCACACCAATCAAGAGCTGTAAGTGGCCTTAGTTGTCATATAATCCAAGAACCATTTTTTATTGGTGAGAAAAAGGAAGTTTCCTGAAGTTCACTGCCTTGCCCAAAGTTACAGGTAGTATAGAGAAGATCTTAGATTCACATTTAGCTCCTGAAGACTCCACTTTAAGTATTCATCTCATAGCCCCTAGATAACCCTCTCCCTTACCCTCCCTTTCCCTCTCCCTTGTGATCTCCCTCCTCTCTCCACTCCAACCCCTGTCCATTAATACTGGGTGCTATTAAATTGAGAAATAAAAGTGGGAGAGAAGTATAAGGGGGTGGCTAGGTGGCACAGTGGATAGAGTACCTGCCCTGGAGTCAGTAAGTACCTGGGTTCAAATCCAGTCTCAGACACTTAATAATTACCTAGCTGTGTGGCCTTGGGCAAGCCACTTAAACCCATTGCCTTGCAAAAAAAAAAAAACCCCTAAAAACCTAAAAAATAAAAAAAGAAGTATAAGAAGGTAGAAAGGGAGTAGGAAGACTAAAAGTTGAACTGGGCAGAATATTAGTAGAGGAGGGAGCAAGTGAAAGAAATCATTACTCAGAAATGCAGAAAACTAAACACAGAGTTATGTTCATTGTCTTCTGTTCTTTTCCTATCTACCTGTTAGCAGTCAATATTACATCTGCAGTCCAGTTCTCAACCTGCAACTCTGAAGGAGTAGAACTGAAGTGTGTAGTTTTGTTTCTAGATCTCCCCTGTGACAACAGAAGCAGTGAGTCTTAATTAAGAGTCTGCTCATCAGCCATGCCCCATGCCAGCTTATAGGCCCCATTGGATTGTCATTCCCAAGGACTCAACAAAGAAAATAACCGTGATCTTGCTCAGTCTGAGTTCTCCTTGCTCACAATCTCTTCTCAAAGGCCATAAAGGGAAAGCATCCCTCAAATGCCTTGTGTTGCTACATATGGATTCACAAGAGCTTATTGTATTCCAAGAAATAGTTTTGAATGCCCCCTCCTCATCCTCCTTCCTGCCATAGTTAGCATCCTCAAATTCATATTCTATTAAAAAGATTAATTTTTCAGCATGAAATGATTTTTTTTGTTGTTGGTTTTTTTTTGCAAGGCTATGGGGTTTTGGTGACTTGCCCAAGGTCATGCAACTAAGTAATTATTAAGTGTCTGAGACTGGATTTGAACTCGGGTCCTCCTGACTCTTGAGCCAGTACTCTATCCACTACACTACCTAGCTGCTCCCATGAAATGCATTATTTATGGACAAAACCACGTTCTTTCAACTTTGTGCTTAAATATACAAATGCTGACCTTTTTAAACTGTTGTTCCTATGGATCCATTATCAGTATAATCTGGACTTTGAATTAAAAATAATAACAATTACCTCAATTAATTTTTAGTGTTTTTCAGTCAGGTCAACACTTTGTGACTCTATTTGGAATTTTCTTGGCAAAGATGTTAGAATGGTTTGTCATTTCCTTCTCCAGTTCATTTTATAAATGAGGAAACAGAGTCAGAGTTAAATGACTTGTCCAGAGTCACAAAGCTAGTAAGAGACTGAGGCAATAGTTGGTCTCAGGAAGATGAGGCTTCCTGATTCTTGGCCTGGCACTCTTTCTACTGCATCACCTAGTTGCTCCACGACAATAATAATAACCAGTATTTTTGAGCTATTTAAAGGTTTGTAAAGCAATTTACAAATATTATCTCACTTATCCTCACAAAACCCTGGGAATTAAGTATTCTTCTTCTTCTTCTTATCTTCATTTTATAAGTAAGTAAACTGAGGCAGAGAACTTGCCAAATGAGGAAGATGACTGGTTGACCAGGGTTAAGGGCCTTAATCTATAAATAAGAAACTTAGAAAAATAAATGTTTGATCTAATCTATGAGCATTCTTTTATGAACATTTACTGATGCATACACTAGGGGTTCTTTATCACAAGATCCAATAGCTTCTTCTCAGTCCACATCTTTATTTTTCCAAAGCATTTTACCCTATGAACAATATAACTGGAAATCATACCTCATCAGGATCCCTTCCCCCAGTGGCTCCTTCCTCTCTCTGATTGGAGAGGATGGAAGGTGGAGAGAAGCTAGCACTTCCTAGATCCTCCATTTAAGGAGGAAACCCAGGCTATCATCTTTTCACTTTCCAGCTGGTCATATTCCTCTTAGGGCTCTCCTCAGTTCCCATAGGTACAAATCTCATCTCCATGCTAATAACTTTCAAATCAACATATCTTTGCCCAAACTGCCTAATGGACATCTGTACTTATAAGCATTTCTAATTCAACATGTCCAAAACAGAGTTCATTATCCTCCCCTCTTAAATCTATCCTCTAAACTTCCTTTTCTTCTCTTAAGTACCTTCATACTTTAAATACCCAAATTCAATACCTCAAAATCAACCCTGACTTACTTAGTGTTGGCATTTCCATTTCCACAATATCTCTTTCACTCTTCTCTTTACTACCATAGCTACCACCCAGAGTTAATGGCCATTACATTAGCATTTATACAGAACTCTAAGAATGCAAAGCACTTTACAGCTAACTCATTTTATCTTTACAACTCTGGGAGGTAGAAAACTGGGACCAACAAAAGAATAAATATTCGCCCAGAATTACACCACCAGTAGGTGTCTAAGGCTAGTTTTGAACTTGTGTCTTCCTGACTCCAGGTCCATTGGGGGAGGGGGTGGCTTTGCAGGTTAAATGACTTACCCAAGGTCACACAGCTAAGTAAATATTAAGTGTCTGAGTCGAATTTGAACTCAGACCCTCCTGATTCCAGGGCCTGTGCTCCATTCACTGCACCATTTAGCTGCCCCCAGGTCCGTTTTCTATCCATTACTTCACTTAGTTTCCCATTTTAATAGTTGGAAGAGTCTCTAGAGATCTTTTCACTTAAGCCCTTCATTTTTGAGATGAGGAGCCTGAGATTCAGAAAAATTATTTGACCCAGGTCACACAGCTAGATAGTCTTAGATAAAAGGCTAGAGCCAGGTCTCCAGATTTCTAATTCAGTGCTTTCTTGCTATACCATGTTGCCCCTTTTTATTCTTGCTAATAATGGTCATTGTTATTCAAACTTGACTGGGGATTGTAAAAGCATTACAAAACTTCATCATTGTCTGGAATAACACCCTCTTCTTATCCCTACCCCCATCCCCAGTAATTCTCCTCAGGACCATGGTCCGGATGTATCCAAAATTCTCTGCTAGGGACTTGCTTAGGCAAAAGCCCCAGAAACTTAGGAGGAAAGGTTCTTTTAATGTGAATTGAAAACTGCTCATAACAATTATATCTAACCAATTTATTTAATAGGAAAGCACTGGGATTATTTTTCCAGTTGCTATAGGTATATAGATTTAGAGCTATAAGAAACCTTAAACATCATCTAAGCTGAAAAACTTTTTTGTGATTGAAAATACTATAACAGGGGCGGCTAGGTGGCGTAGTGGATAAAGCACTGGCCTTGGAGTCAGGAGTACCTGCATTCAAATCGGGTCTCAGATACTTAATAATTACCTAGCTGTGTGGCCTTGGGCAAGCCACTTAACTCCATTTGCCTTGCAAATACCTAAAAAAAAAAAAAAGAAAAGAAAATACTATAACAGAGAGTGAAATACCAGTGATAGCTGGTCCAAGACAAGCATTTACAGTACAAGCGAAGAAGATATGGAAGTGACAAGTGAAGGGTGGGTGGGAGGAAAAAAGACCTTCTGATTTTATTAGCTAGGGGCAAAGGTAAAACTGGGTGACTGGGGAGTACTAAACTCAAAGCAGCACTAGACTCAGAATTTGACCTCCCCTCTGGTCCTGGACTTTTTTAAATCTCTATACTCTACCATCTCTTCCTTCCATATTGTAGGCTTTGACAGCATATCCCTTGGGGGAGGTGAGATGACAGCCCATGTTTCCTTTTAAGAACCAAATCTCACTGGAACTATTTTTGGACAGCCTGACCCCAAAGGGTAGAAACACTGCCTGGGAAATGAGACCTTTTCAGCAATGACCTTGTTTTCTAAAACAAGACTCTCATCTCTCAGCACTGTTTTTTATACTCTTCTCACCCACACCCCATTAGTACAATTGCCTTCCAGGACACAAGTCCCTGTAAACCTGTTATTTCTCTGGTTCACTGGTAATTCTGGGCTACTTGTCTTTATTCACATTTGACAGATTAATTAATTAATCACATGAGGGGAACACCTCCAGTCAGTGTATAAGTGAATTCTCAGAGAAGATAGTACAAATGAGGTCTTTAATTTGTCTTCCACTTTATTTTATATTCACTGTCAAAGTTAAATATTATAAAATTTTAATTTTATGTTGGTTTATAAACTGTAATCCCATACTGACCCAAGGTCTGGTCTTTTTCTTCTATGATGACTGTGATGACTTTGTGGCTCTTCTTTCAGGCTGGAGTAGCCAAAAATAATTGAACTAGGAGTTAAGAACCTTGATGATAGCCCCAGTTCTGTGATTAATTATGTGATCTTAAAGAAACATTATTTAAACCCCTTATTTTTCAGATGAGGAACCTGAGATTCAGAGAAGTTATTTGACCCAGATCACACAGCTAGATAGGCCCAGATAAAAGGCTAGAGCCCAGTCTCCAGATTTCTAGTTCAGTGCTTTCTTGCTATACCGTTGCCCCTTTTTATTCATGTTAATAATTAATGGTCAGTGTGAACCTCAGTTTCCTCAACAATAAAATGAGGCAGTTGGTTATATCAAGGATAACAAAATTAAGTAAGTCACAGAAGCCATAAGAACTAATCCAAAATGTCTGGGGGCATGGAATTCCCTAGGACAAAGGAGGTTAAGAGAAATTTTGGAATAAAATGGAGGGGACAAGGGGCATATCTTGATGGAAGTTTCTGGCACATGTGTATTATATTGTCTGAAGGGAACAGTGAAAGAATCATTAAACATAGTGTAAAGAGCAATGGTGCTGTGAGTGATATAATGTATCAGATGCAAGATACAAAAAAGAGTAGCTAGTCAGTCAACAAACCCTTATTATGTATCAGATTATGTACTAAACTCTGGATGTATCAAGAAAGGTAAAAATAATAGTAATCTCCCATTCTCCTGAATTTCCAGTCTAATCAATACATCCGGGATCTGTGATTTCTCTAATCCTTCAGTCCACCCTTCCTTCCTTTCTTTCATTTTTTTTTCTTTCTCTCTTTCTCTTTCTTCCTATTTGTGATTTCTTCAAGGTATTTCATAACCCATTTATAACTTTGTATCAAAACCTTAGAAAGTTGCCTGAGTCTCAGAGAAGTTAATTAATTAATTTAGGATTACATAGCTAATTGTTGAGACAGTATTTGAACCCAAGTTCAACAGTCTATCCACTCTCCCATGCTGTCTTCTACCTAGGGATCCTTTTGAAACAAGAAAGTAAGTTATTCGGGCATAGCCTATTCCTAATGAAGTCATTATGGCTCCTTTTCTAGAGGTACACAAGTCATTAAACAACTGTTTCCAGAATTCTTCCAGCAATCAAAGTCAAGTTCACTAATTTAGAATTTACAGATTCAATTTTCTTTTTTTTTCATAAAAAAATCAGCACTTGCCCTTCTCCAATCCTATGGTTTTGCTCTTATTCCCCACAATTTTTCAAAGATCTCTTTCAAAGACAATGGAGAGGGACTTCTGCATTAAATGATCAACATGATGAAAGACTAAGCATTTCATCTGTTCTCCAAAATCTCTAAAACATCTCTAAAACAAATTATGCAGAAAAAATAAAGCAACTTCAGTTGTCTCCATGGTCTAGGATGCAACATCCAAAAGAAGATAAAACAAATGAACTCACACCTTCTCCGAGCTCTTCCTCTCCCTACTGTTCCCTCATTGTCACCACACAACTGCCACCAAGACTCTATTAGTCAATTCAAGGAGTGAATGAATGCAGCATTCAAAGACAACAGCAGCAATGGACTGAAAGCAGAGGGGTTAGTAAGAGACATCTTTCTACATGTACAAGAAGGAGCAGGGGTGAAGAAAAATCTGATAGCAGTAACAGTGAAGAGGTGGGCCTGGGGCATTATGAATAGAATCAGTCAATGTCCTGACTACAGGTGAATCAAGGTGGGTTTTTGAGTAGGAAAAATAAAATACAGAGTAAAGGAAAAGTGTGGGGAGTAGTGTAGCAAGATAAAATGAGATATGTGGTATGCTTGGGTCAAAACAAAGGCTAGAACTTAGAGGAAGGTGACTACTGTGGTTTCAGGAAGACAAGAAACTACAGTGGGATAGGTGAGGAAGGGGAAATGATTGAAAAGAAAAATGGGAAATGAAGGAGGCCTTGTTTTGGTGGTGGGAAGCAGTATAAATGAGGAGAGCTGGGGACCTTGTGCTATGAAGTCCCAAGGATATAGTGCTTGAAAAGACCACTCCTCCAAACCTCTGGATGGGGGAGAACCAGAACTCCTGAGAGCAAGTTTCACTGTGGGAGTGACAGGGCATGGACTCAGGTTGGAGATCTAAGGCAAATGGGAAAAAAAAGAAAATAGAAGGCAAAGGTATAGAACAATGGTAGCCTACAGTTGTTGGGGAAAGTTTGGCAAAAACTACCTAGAGGGAGAGCCCAAATGAATGCCTTAGAAATTCTTTATATGAGAAATACAAATAACAGAATAGGTAATTATAAGGACCCTGAACCAAAGAATGAAGGTCTAGAGTAGGCACAGAGCAGAGCTAATAAAAAAGGGCAAGAAATCACTTTTGGAAAGGGGTGCAAAATGAAATATTAAAAACTAATTAACAGGATTAGGGAAGCATCAGGAGAGGGAATATATATGTATAGGAAAGGGAAAAGTGGAGAATAATTATAGAACTAAATAAAAACAGGAAAGGAAAAAGGATCAATAAACAAAATCCCCAGGGGAAAGGAATAACAAATAAAAGGAAAGATCTGGAATGAGGGGGAAAGAGCCAATAGGAATAGGGTCACCTGAGAAAAGGATTGAGATAAGCTAAAGTAACTGAAGAAACATAGTGCAGTGTTTAAGCAGAAGAGGGGAAAATAATTTGGAAAAAATATTAAAGACAAATAGAAAGACATATAAATCTAACTCATATTTTTAATTGTGAATGGATTAAACAATCCAATAAAATGAAAAAGTGGCATATTGGAGAGGAAAATAAGACCCTTCAATCTGTTGCTTACAAGAAACACATTTAAAAAACAAAGAAATTCACAAAATAATACTGAGGAAATATAAAAATATTTATAACATTCAAAAAATAAAAAGGGATAAAAGACTTTAATTTGAATCACAAATAACAAATATTAACAATAAATTTATATTCTCTAAATGTCTCAGTATACAAATTCATAAAGGAAACATTAATTGAGCTACAAGACACAGATATTAACATAATAGTGAAAGGAGACTTCAATTTCCTTCTCTCAGTTTTATTTAACAGAAAGACAAACAAAAGGAAAATATGGAACTGAACAAATTTCTGCATATTAATATTTTCCTAAATTGAGGTCTGATAATGTCATACACATCCTTCTCTCCCAAATCAATAAATTCCAATGGCTTCCTATTTCTTCCAGGAGAAATTATAAAATGTTCTGTTTATTTATTCAAAATCCTTCATAACCTAGCTCCCAGGCTTCTTATACTTTAGTCCTCAATATGTACTCTTTAATTCAGTGACTGGTCTCCTGGCTGTTTCACAAACAAGACAACACCATTTCACATCTATTTTTTTAAGTTTGTTTTTTTTTTTTGCAAGGCAATGGGGTTAAGTGGCTTGCCCAAGGCCACACAGCTAGGTAATTATTAAGTGTCTGAGGCAGGATTTGAACTCAAGTACTCCTGACTCCAGGGCCGTTGCTCTATCCACCGCACCACCTAGCCGACCCATCATTTCACAACTTTGACCATTCTCTGTGGCTGTCCTCCATACCAGGAACCCTCCTCTTCAGCTCCAAGTACTGATCTCTCTGTCTTCCTGTAAGTCCCAACTAAAATTTTACCTTCTCTTCGAAGGAGGCCTTCCCTCACCCCTCTTAATTCCAGTACTTTTTCTCTTTATAATATTTTTCATTTACCCTGTTTATAACTTGCTTTTAATCTTTTCCCCATGTTTCTCCCATTAGATGGAAGCTCTTTGAAGGAAGGGATTTTCTTTTTCCTCTTTTTAATTTCCTAGCACTTAGGACAGAATCTGGAATATGCTAGGTGTTTAATAAATGCTAATTGAGTTTAATTAAATGGGACTTCAAAAGTTATACATAAATATGCATATTTCTTGACTCTATATGGAATTTTTACAAAAATTTAGCATCTAATAGAGCACAGAGATATTGCAAATAAATATAAAAGATATAAATAATCAATATGTTCTTTTGGTCCATATTGCATTAAAAATTACCATTGCTGCAGGAACCACACATAAAAAAGACAAGACTCAAATGGAGATTTTATAATGAATTCCTAAACAAAATAAATGGATTCAAGAACAAATCAAAGGAACAATAATTATGTAAAATAAAATAACAATGAAAAATATTTAGTCTTCCAGGAAATAATCATGTCTCTACCAATATACATTAACAAAATGAAAAAGAAAGGATTAATGAACTGAACACTTTTTAAAAATTACAAAGTCAACAAACAAACCTAGAATAAGCATAAAAAGGGAAATTTTTAAATTAGAGAAAAAAATAAATTAGATGCAAAAAACATATAAATAAACTTAAAAATGATTCTTTGAAGAAACTAATAAAATTGATTAACCTTTAGCTCATCTGATTAAATAGAAGAGAGCAAAAATAAAATCAACAACATAGCAAATGAGCAAGGTAAAAATAACAAAACTCAAAGAAAAAAGAACAATCAAAACATGATATGCAGTTTAGATGTTAACAAAGCTAAGAATTTCCAAATAGGTATATCTTAAAAATATAAATACCCAAACTATCAGAAACCTAATTAGATATCCTAAATAACCAAATCTCAAAAAAAAGAAATAGATAAATGTACTACCAAAGAAAAATGATGGATTCTTAGGAGAATTCTACTAGCTTATTTTTTATTATATTTTATTTTATTCTTAAATTTTAGAAAAAGTTTTATTTATTTTCAATTTTACAATTTTTGCCCCAATCATGCTTCCCTCCCCCTACCCCCACCACAGAATGCACTTTGTTAGTCTTTACATCATTCCCCTAGTATGCATTTATTTAAGTTGAATGTGATGAGGGAGAAATCATATCCTTAAGAAAGAAACATATAGTATGATATATAGCAGAATTACATAATAAGACAATTTTTTAAAAATTAAATTAAAGGTACATAGAAAGTCTTTGTTCAAACTCCACAATTCTTTCTCAGGATACAGATGGCATTCTCCATCACAGATATCTCAAAATTTGCCTGATTGTTTCCCTGTTGGTATGAGCAAGTCCATTAAGGTTGATCAACACTCCCATGTTGCTGTTAGGGTATATATAATGTTCTTCTGGTTCTGATCATCATACTCAGCATCAGTTCATGCAAATCCTCCAGGCTTCCCTGAATTCCCATCCCTCCTGGTTTTCTAATAGAACAATAGTATTCTATCACACACACATATACCACAGTGTGTTAAACCATTCCCCAATTGATGGGCATTCCCTCAGTTTCAATTTCTTGCCACCACAAAGAGAGCTGCTATGAAAATTTTTGTACAGGTGATGTTTTTAACCTTTTTTATAATCTCTTCAGGGTATAGACCTAGGAGTGGTATTGCTAGATCAAAGGGTATGCACATTTTTGTTGCCTTTTGGGCATTATTCCAAATTGTAGTCCAGAAAGCTTGAATGAGTTCATAGCTCCACCAACAATGTATTAGTGTCCCCAATTTCCCACATCCCTTCCAACATTGATCATTGTCCTTTCTGGTTATATTAGCCAATCTGAGAGGTATGAGGTGGTACCTCAGAGATGTTTTAATTTGCATTTCTCTAATTAGTGATTTAGAGTAATTTTTCATATGACTATGAATTGCTTTGATTTCCTCATCTGTAAATTGCCCTTGCATATCCTTTGAGCATTTATCAATTGGGGAATGGCTTGTCATTTTTTACAAATTTGACTCAGTTTTCTGTATATTTTAGAAATAAGTCCTTTGTCAGAAACACTAGTCATAAAAATTGTTTCCCAATTTACTACAGTGGTTTTGTCTGTGCTAAAACTTTTTAATTTAATGTAATCAAAATTATCTAGCTTGTTTTTAATGATGTTCTCCATCTCTGCCTTGGTCATAAATTGCTTCCCTTTCCATAGATCTGACAGGTAAACTATTCCTTGATCTTCTAGTTTGCTTATAATATTGGTTTTTTATGTCTAGATCCTGTATCTATTTGGATCTTATCTTGATATAGGGCATGAGGTGTTGGTCTAATCTAAGTTTCTTCCATACTAACTTCCAGTTTTCCCAGCAGTTTTTATCAAAGAGATAGTTTTTATCCCAATAGCTGGACTCTTTGAGTTTATCAAAGAGCAGATTACTATAATCATTTCCTGCTATTACACCTAGTCCATTGCACTGATTCACCACTCTATTTCTTAGCCTATATATACTAGACAGTTTTGAAGACTGATGCTTTATAATATAATTTTAAATCTGGTAGGGCTAAGTCACCTTCTTTTGCACTTTTTTTTTCATTAAACCTCTGGAGATTCTTGACTTTTTTATTTCTCCATATGAATTTACTTATAATTTTTTCCAACTCATTAAAGTAATTTCTTGGAATTTTGATTGGTAGGGCACTAAACAAGTAGTTTAGTTTTGGTAGAATTCTCATTTTTATTATATTAACTCAGCCTATTCATGAGCAGTTGATATTTGCCCAGTTATTTTGTTTTTGTTAGGTTTATTTTTACAAGGCAAATGGGGTTAAGTGGCTTGCCCAAGGCCACACAGCTAGGTAATTATTAAGTGTCTGAGACCGGATTTGAACCCAGGTACTCCTGACTCCAAGGCCAGTGCTTTATCCACTGCGCCACCTAGCCGCCCCCTGCCCAGTTATTTAAATCTAATTTTCTTTGTGTGAGAAATGTTTTGTAATTGTTTTCAAAAAGTTTCTGAGTCTGCCTCAACAGATAGACTACCAGGTACTTTATATTGTCTGAAGTTACTTTAAATGGGATTTCTCTTTCTTGCTCTTTGTGGTGCATCTTAGAAATGTTGCATATATAGAAATGTTGAGGATTTATGGGAGTTTATTTTATATCCTACTTTGCTAAAGCTGTGAATTATTTCTAGTAGATTTTTAGATGATCTTTTGGGGGTTCTCTAGGTATACCATCATGTCATCTGCAAAGAGTGAGAGTTTTGTCTCTTCCTTCCCTATTCTAATTCCTTCTATTTCTTTTTTTCTCTTATTGCAGTAGCTAACATTTCTAATATGATATTGAATAGTAGTGGTGATAGTGGGCATCCTTGTTTCACCCCGATCTTATTGAGAATGCCTCTAGCCTATCCCCATTGCATATAATGCTTATTCATAGTTTCAGATAGATACTGTTTATTATTCTAAGGAAAAATCCATTTATTCTTACACTCTCTAGTGTTTTTAGTAGGAATGTGTGCTGTATTTTGATATATTCATGATTTCTGATAGGTTTGTTGTTGATATAATTAATTATAATGACAGTTTTCCTAATATTGAACCAACCCTGCATTCCCCGGATAAATCTTACTTGGTCATAATGTATTATCCTAGAGATAACTCATTGTAGTCATTTTTGCTAAGATTTTATTTAAGATTTTTGCATCTATATTCACCAGGGAGATAGGTCTATAATTTTCTTTGTTTTAACTCTTCCTGGTTTAGGTATCAGCATCATATTGATGTCATAGAAAGAGTTAGGCAGAGTTCCATCTTCACCTATTATTCCAAAAGGTTTATATAGAATTGGAATCAGTTGTTCCTAAAATGTTTGATAGAATTCACTTGTGAATCAATTTGGCCCTGGAGTTTAATAATGGCTTGTTGAATTTCTTTTTCTGAGATGGGGTTATTTAGGTGTTTAATTTCCTCTTCATTTAACCTGGACAACTTATATTTTTGTAAATATCCATCCATTTCATTTAGATTATCAAATTCATTGGCATAGAGTTGGGCAAAATTATTCTAAATTATTATTTTAATTTACTCCTCATTGGTGATGAGTTTACCTTTTTCATTTACAATACTAGCAATTTGATTTTCTTCTTTTTTAATCAAATTGACCAGAGGTTTATCAATTTTATTGGTTTTTTCATAAAACAAGCTTTTGGTTTTATTTATTAGTTCAATGGTTTTCTTGCCTTGAATTGTATTAATTTCTCCTTTAATTTTTAAGATTTCTAATTTGGCATTTAACTGAGGGCTTTTAATTTGTTCTTTCTCCAATTTTTTTAGTTGCATATTTAGTTCATTGATTTCCTCTTTCTCTAATTTATTCACATAAGCATTTAAAGATAATAATATATCCCCTGACAGCCACCTTGAGTGTATCCCATAGGTTTTGGTATGTTGTTTCATTATTGTCATTATCTAGGATAAAATAATTAATTCTTTCTATAATTTGATGTTTGATCCACTCATTTTTAAAATGAAGTTATTCAGTTTACAGTTAGTTTTGGGTCTATATCTCCCTGGCCCAGTTTTGCATATGATTTTTATTGCATTATGATCTGCAAAAGAGGTATACACTATTTCTGGCCTTCTGCAATTGATTATTAGATTTTTTTAATGCCCTAATATGTGGTCAATTTTTGTGTAAGTACCATGTCCGGTTGAAAAGAAATTATATTCCTTTCTATTCCCCATTCAATTTCCTCCATATGTCTATCACGTTTAGATTCTCTAACAATTTATTTACCTCCTTAACTTCCTTTTTTGTTAATTTTATGATTTGATTTATCTAAATCTGAGAATGGGAGGTTGAGGTCTCCCACTAGTAGAGTTTTGCTGTCTATGTCTTCCCGTAGCTCTTTTAACTTCTCCTCTAAGAATTTGGATGCTATATCATTGGGTTCATACATATTTAGTATTGAAATTACTTTATTGTCTATGGTACCATTTAAGAGGATATAGTTTCCTTCCTTATCTCTTTTAATAATATCTATTTTGCAGCTACTTTTGTCTGAGATAAGGATTGCTACCCCTGCTTTTTTCACTTCAGCTGAAGCAAAATATATTTTGCTCCAACTTTTACCTTTACTCTATATGTATCTCTCTGCTTCAGAAGAGTTACTTGTAAGCGGCATATTGTAGGATTCTGTTTTTTTATTAAAGATTTTATTTATTTTGAGTTTTACAATTTTTCCCCCAATCTTACTTCCCTCCTCCCACCCCCCCACAGAAAGAAATTTTTTCCATGTTGTACATTGATCCAAATTGAGTGTGATGAGAGAGAAATCATATCCTTAAGGAAGAAACATAAAGTATAAGAGATGAGAAGATCAGACAATAAGATATCAGTATTTCTTTCTAAATTAAAGGGAATAGTCCTTGAACTTTTTTTCAAATTCCATGGTTCTTTATCTGGATATAGATGGTATTCTCTATTGCAGACACCCCAAAATTGTCCCTGATTGTTGCAATGATGGAATGAGTGAGTCCATCAAGATTGATCATCACCCCCATGTTGCTGTTAGGGTGTACAGTGCTTTTCTGATTCTGCTCATCTCACTCAGCATCAGTTCATGCAAATCCCTCCAGGCTTCCCTGAATTTCCATCCCTCCTGGTTTCTAATAGAAAAATAATGTTCCATAACATACATATACCACAGTTTGCTAAGCCATTCCCCAATTGAAGGACATTTACTTGATTTCTAATTCTTTGCCACTACAAACAGGGATGCTATGAATATTTTTGTACAAGTGATGTTTTTACCCTTTTTCATCATCTCTTCAGGGTATAGACCCAGTAGTGGTATTGTGGGATCAAAGGGCATGCACATTTTTGTTGCCCTTTGGGCATAGTTCCAGACTGCTCTCCATAAAGGCTGGATGAGTTCACAGCTCCACCAACAATGTGTTAGTGTCCCAGATTTCCCACAACCCTTCCAACAATGATCATTTTCCTTTCTGGTCATATTGGCCAGTCTGAGAGTTGTGAGGTGGTACCTCAGAGAAGTTTTAATTTGCATTTCTCTCATAAGCAATAATTTAGAACAATTTTTCATATGACTATGGCTTAATTTGATCTCATCTATACATTGCCTTTGCATATCCTTTGAATATTTGTCTACTAGGGAATGACTTTTTAAAAAAAATATGCCTCTGTTCTCTGTATATTTTAGAAATGAGTCCTTTGTCAGAAACATTAGTTATAAAGATTGTTTCCCAGTTTACTACATTTCTTTTGATAATGGTTACAGTAGTTTTATCTGTGCAAAAACTTAATTTAATGTAAATTAAATCATCTAGTTTGTTTTTAGTGATGTTCTCCATTCCTTCCTTAGTCATAAACTGCTTCCCTTTCCATAGATCTGACAGGTAAGCTAGTCCTTGATCTTCTAATTTGCTTACAGTATTGTTTTTTATGTCTAAATCCTGGATCCATTTGGATCTTATCTTTGTTTAGGGTGTGAGGTGTTGGTCTAATCTAAGTTTCTTTCATACTAACTTCCAGTTTTCCCAGCAGTTTTTATCAAAGAGAGTGTTTTAATCCCAACAGCTGGACTCTTTGGGTTTATCAGACAGTAGATTACTATAATAATTTCCTGCTATTGCACCTATTCTATTCCACTAATCTACCACTCTATTTCTTAGCCAATACCAGACAGTTTTGATGACTGATGCTTTATATATAATTTTAGATTGGGTAGAGCTAAGCCCCCTTATTTTGCACTTTTTTCCATTAAATCCTTGGAAATTCTTGACTTTTTATTTCTCCATATGAATTTACTTTTTCTGGTGTTTTTAGAAATATTTCATTTTTTGAGTTTTACAATTTTTCCCCCATTCTTGATTTCCCACACACACAGAAGGCATTCTGTTAGTCTTTACATTGGTTCCATGTTACACATTGATCTCAGTTGAATGTGATGACAGAGAAATTATATCCATAAGGAAGAAAAACTAAAGTATGAGATAGTAAGGATTCTGGTTTTTAATCCACTCTGCTATTCACTTAAGTTTTAAGGGAGAATTCATCCCATTTACATTCAAAGTTACAATTACTAACTCTTTATTGCCTTCCTTGTTACTTCCCTCTGTTTGTATTTTTCCCCTTTTTCCCCTTTATCCATATTCCCCAGTATTTTGTTTCTGAATATCACCACCTTCAGTGTTTGCCCTCCTATATCTGAGCCCCCCTTTTTCCCCCTTTGCCCTTGCCCCTTCTTTCTTCCCTTCCTTATGTTGATCCTCCCTTTCCTCTCCCCCCCCTCCTTTTCCCCTTTTAACACTTTAAAGGTAAGTTTCCTAAGTTAATTGAGCATGTGTATGGTAACATTAAGCCAATCTGATGAGAGTAAGATTCAGGAGGTTCTCACCTCCTCCCTTCTTCACCTCTATAACAATAAGTCCTTTGTACCTCTTAATGTAATGAGATTTGCCCCATTCTGTCTGCTCCATCCTCCCTTCTCTTTTTTGTCCTCCTTTGTAAGGAGGTATCATTTTTAAATCCTTCTGAGTCACAGAAAGGTAATGAGTGTCCATCACTTCTGGCTGTTCTCTCTACTAGAATTACAATTATTGAGAGTTATTAAAGTTTTTCTGCCAGGTGAGCACATATCCAGTTTCATCTTATTGGATAACAGTTTCTCAAATAAATCATGCATATCCATCTCTTCTTGCTAATTAAATTCTCTCTAATAGAGTTACAATTCTCAAGAGTTGTTAAAGTCTTTCTTTTAAGTAGGGATATTGCCAGTTTCATCTTATTTGATAAGTTTTTCCCCTTCCCCCTCCCTTTTCTAAAAAATTTTATCCTTTCATGTGTCTCTTGAGTCTCCTGTTTAATGTTCAAATTTTCTATTAAGCTCTGGTCTTTTCATCAGGAAAAGTTGGAAGTCTCCTATTTCATTAAATGTCCATCTTTTGCCCTGGAAGAGAAGGTTTAGTTTTACCAGATATTGGATTCTTGGCTACATTCCAAGCTCCCTTGCTTTTCAGAATATTTCATTTCATGTCCTTTGATCCTTTAATGTTGATGCTGCCAGGTCCTGTGTAATCCTTACTGTGACTCTTCGGTATTTAAATTGTTTCTGTCTGCTTGAAGGATTTTCTCTTTTATCTGATGGTTCTGGAATTTGGCTACAATATTCCTTGGTGTTTTCATTTTGAGATCCCTTTCCAGAGGAGATTGATGCATTTTTTTAATATTTATTTTGCCCTCTGGTTCCATGATGTCAGGGAAGTTTTCCATCACTAAATCCTGTAATATTAAGTCCAGGCTTTTTTTTCCCTCTCAAATATTTTCAGGAACACCAATAATTTTTAGGTTATCTTTTCTGGATCTATTGTTGAGGTCAGTGGTCTTGCTGATGAGCTATTTAACATTTTCTTCTATTTTTTCAATTTTTTTTATTTTGTTTAACCAATTCTTGTTATCTTATGAAGTCATTGGTTTCCATAGAATCCATTCTTTTTTTGGGGGGGGGAGAATTTTCTTCATTTATCTTTTGCAACTCCTTTTCCAATTGGTCAATTTTATTTTTATAAGAGTTTTCCCTTTGTTCATTTGAGGTTTTGAGAGAATTATTTTCTTTTTGCATTTGTCCAACTGTATTTTTCAAGGATTTGTTTTCTTGTTGCAAGGTGTTAATTTTCTCTTGGGTTTCTTTCCCCAAATTTTCCAATTGATTTTTAAACTCTTCCTGATTTATTCAAAGAAATCTTTCTGTGCTGGAGACCAAATCATATTCTCCTCAGGGGTTCTATGTCACTGTGAATTCGGGTCTTTTCCTTCTAGAAATTTTTTCAGCTGGCTTTTCTTCATTTTTCCTAAGATTTTGTGGGGGGGAGGGCTGGTTCAGAGGTTTGGTATTTAGATCCCTAGGGGCTTTACTCACTGAGTGTAATATCTCCAGCTGGCCAGTAGGGGTGCTAGAGGCTGGAACCTACTCTCCAAACCCTTCTTGTAAGTCCTAGACTGTCAGTCCCACGGTCACACTTCCATTCTGGTTGTTTCTCAGAGCAAAGTAGTTCCACAGCTGATTGGTTCCCACAGGGAAGTGGTTCCCACAATGAAAGCCTCTGGGGCTCATCTTAGATTAGTCTGGCTCTTGCCCCTCCCCCACTGGCTGTCAGCACTCTGCACTCACCACATCCCCACTCCCTGAAGACAGACCCTGAGGTCTGTGTTGTTTTTCTAGCTTCTCTCTCTGGGTTTTGTCCATAGGACTTCCATTAAGAGGTTTATTTCATATTGTTTATGAGGGAAGATCAGGAGACCTTAGCACAGGACCTGGCTTCTCTCCACCATCTTGGCTGGAAGTTCCCAGAATTCTATTAGTTTAAAAAAAAGATAGTGAATACTCGTGTTCACAAATTATTTTCAAAAATTGAGATATACCATCAGAATTCTTTAATATAATCCTAATATCAAAAACCAGGGAAAGATCAACCATAGAAGGAAAACTGCAAATCAACAGTATTAACTAAGTGATATTTATATCAGAGGTACAAGTGAATGGCTCAACATTAGAAAATAATCAACATAAATCATTAAAAAGCAAAATATCCAAAATAACACAACCATCTCAATGGATATAGAAAATGACTCTGACAGAGTACAACAGTTTTTTTTTAATGTTAAACTCCCCAAGAAGTATAATATAAAGGGATTGTTTTAACAATGCCATAAAAAGCATCCATCTAAAACCAAAAGCATATGTAATAGAAATCTAATAGAACCTTTTCCAATAAACACAAAAGTAAAGCAAAAATAACTATCTCCATTCTTATTTGAAATAACTTCTGGAAATGCTAACAATAGCAATAAAACAAAAGAAAGAAATTAAAGGCAGAAAAATAAGCAAGGAGAGTTAAAATCTCTCACTTATTTGCTAACATGATGTTTTACTTGGACAATCCTAGGAAATTAGCAGTTACTATTTGAAAACTATTAACTTCAGCAAAGTTGCACACTATAAAATAAATCCTCAAAAATCAATGACATTCATATATAAAAATAAAACACAAGAAGCAATAATTCAAAGAGAAATCCTATTCCAAATTACTAAAATAGGTATAAAGTTTGAATCAATTTAGCAATTTAATTATAAATGTTCCTGAAAGGAATAGAGAACAACTTAAATAGCTAGAGATATATATTCAGGGCTCATGGATAGGCTATGCTAACATAAATGATGAAACTACCAAAGTTGATTTACCAAAGTGATACTTTATAGAACTTGACAAAGTAATAACAAAATGTGGAAAAACAAAAGATCTACAATATCAAGGGAAATGATGAAAAGAAGCAGAGACAAAGGAATAGCAGCACTTTCAAATCTCAAACTGGAGTACAGCACCAGTTGTCCAAGTCATCTGGTTTGGACAAAAAAAATGGAGAGAGAAAGAGAGAGAGAGAGAGAGAGAGAGAGAACAGATAGACAGACAGATAGATAAATGGAAAACACTAGACTAGTGAGATACACTAGAACTCAATATCTCAGCATTTGGTAAAGTGAAAAATAAATTGCCTAGGAGAAAAAAAATTATTTGATAAAAAGTGAGAAAAATGCAAAGTACTTTGGCAGAAATTAGGTTCAGACCAATGCCTTATATCTCATTTCATAATACATTCTATATTGATTTAGAGCATTATTGTTAGTTAATATTTTAAAAATTAGAAGAGAAGCAGATCATATACCTCTCACAGCTAGGAGTGGAAGATGTACTTTTTTTTTTTTTTGCAAGGCAAATTGAGTTAAGTGGCTTGGCCAAGGCCAGGCAGCTAGGTAATTATTAAGTGTCTGAGGCCAGATTTGAACCCAGGTACTCCTGACTCCAGGGCCAGGTGTTCTATCCACTGCACAACCTAGCCACCCCAAAGATGTACTTTTAACCCAACAAAAGATATGGGTAAATATAAAATTTAGGATTAATAACTTAAGTAAACAAGATCTTGCACATAGTAAGGGCTCAATAAACATTTGCTGAAATAAACTGATTTTAACTCCCTGCTGTCTCTCTGCAGCCTGCATACTTTGTTGTCTTCCATAGGTGATACAGTTACTCCAAGCTGCAGTTTCTTTGTGAATAAAAATAGAAACAATTCTGTCTTCTAATTCCCCCAAGACATAAGTTGACAAAGGATATAAACAATTTTCAAAAGAAATTTCCATAACTTTCTTATATATTTGGAGGGTATAGAAAGTTGTACTTGGTGGATTTGCAGTTTCATGTGCAATCATCATTTTTTCTGTTTATAGGAATACTTGTTTCATTCCATGAATTGTATGTATGTATGTGTATATGTGTGTATAGATATGTATATGTATATATGTAAAATAGCAAAATATTTACAACTTCATAAAAGAATATTCTAAATCACTAATAATAAGAGAAATGTAAATCAAAACAACAATGAGATTTTACCTTATGCTCTTTACATTGGAAAAGTTGATAAAAATGACAAGTTAATATTATAGGGGCTGTGAAATGATAGGCATACTAATACATTGCTGGTGGATCTCTGAAATGGGAAGCAATATGGAATAATGTAACTAAAGTGACCAAAGTGTCCAAACCCACTGAACCAAAATCTCCATACTGGGTTTATACCACAAGGAGACATTGATAAGAATAGAGTCTCTTTGTGATAGCAAAGAATTGGGAAAAAATAGAAGCCCATTAATTAGGGAATGGTTAAACAAATTATGGCACATGAATATAATGGAATAGTATTATGCTGAAAGAAATTTTATGTGTGTGTGTGTGTGTGTGTGTGTGTGTGTGTGTGATTAATTCAGAGAAGTAGAGAAAGATGTTCATAGGGGGCAGCAAGGTGGCACAGTAGATAGAACACTGGCCCTGGAGTCAGTAGAACCTGAGTTCAAATAGGGTCTCAGATACTTAATAATTACTTAACTGTGTGACCTTTGGCAAATCACTTAACCTCATTGCCTTGCAAAAAGCAAAAAAAAAAGTTGTGCATGAAATAATGCCAATAAAATAGAGTCAAGGATGTTATATACATAAAAAGTACAACAAAGTAAATGTAAAGATCAACCAAGCACCAAAAATTCAAGAGTAAATATTACAAAATTATAAGGATCAAGCTTGAATCAAATGAACACATATGACAACACATCTCTTTGTAGAAGTGAATGTTCCACAGGTATTCCATGTTTTCAGACTTTGTCAGTACATCAGTCAGTTGTGTTGGTTTTTTCCCCTCTTTTTAAACAATTTGTTTATTATATAGGTTGGTTCTTTGGGACAAGAAAGGAAATGATATAACTGATATAAAAACAGAAGACCCATCAATAAAAGCTTATTTTTTTTAAAAGATAATGGAGATAAGGTCCTTTTAAAAAAATTCCCACTGCCCCAGTTTTTGCTAATGTTATAATTCTCTCGCTAACTCCTTCTCCTATGAGATAAAGTATTAGGGTTTCCCAGATCTTTGTTAAGAAAAAGACAAGTTGGGGGCAGCTAGGTGGTGCAGTGGATAAAGCACGGGCCCTGGAGTCAGGAGTACCTGGGTTCAAATCCGGTCTCAGACACTTGATAATTCCCTAGCTGTGTGGCCTTGGGCAAGCCACTTAACCCCATTTACCTTGCAAAAACCTAAAAAAAACCAAAAAAACAAGTTGCTCTCTAAAATTCTATGACTAATTTTCTATGTTCTATGATTCTAGATAAACACCTATGGTTGGAAATGTTCCAATTTCTGAAAGAAATTTGTCTTCTTGACAATCTGAAGACAGACAGGCATAGTAGATGTATATTTCACCTTGGAGTCAAGAAAGCCTTAGTTCAAGTTTTGATTCTGGTGTGGTCAGTTTTCTCTCTCTGAGATTATATATATACATATATATATGTATATATATATATATATATATATATATATGTATATATGTATGTATACACATCTAGATGTCTTTATTGATATCAACTTATATTTTATTTTTGAAACTTAGTCTAGCTATTGTGCCTGGATTGGAAAGTGTAGAAGCCTCCATAGGCCTAATCCTGATTGGGGCTTTACTATCCATTTTTTAATTCTGAGGCAGTTCATCCTTCCTTGGATATTTTGATAACTCTCCTCTCTTAGGTGTTCCCCATTTTGGGGGCTGACTAGGTAAGTCACGCAATTACCTTTAGACCACTGAAGCTCAGTACTCCCTAAGCTTAAGAATCCACCAGCCTCAACCTATCCCTGTAGTAGGAATTAAAGACATGGGCCCTACCCAGCCCTAATATTAAAATTAGAGATGAGTGGCTATTCTGCCTTGGAGCTCCTAGCCTAGGAGCTCCCCTTAGATGAAATCATAAATCTGAACCTGACTACAAAGGACTAAAAGAAAATTGCAAACTATGATATCTCCTGGCTTGGTTATTTGGCTCTGTCCCAAATATCCCCCTAGTGCCAACTGACCTTTATAAAAAAAATTTACTCCCTTCTCCTTCAGTAGCAGCTGCTGGTAGCCCTCATGTCAATAGTGATTTTATGTTTTGTCTAAAAAGACTTGTGTGACTATTAAAAAAAAGTCTCCTATTCCTGGAAGTGCCTCTAGATAACTGCACAGAATCAACAATTTCTTTGCGGGGAGCACACTTTCTTCAGAACTATAACTTTCTCTGTCTCTCTCTCTCTCTGACTAATTGTCTCTGTCTCTCTGTGTCTCTCTGTGTCTCTCTGTGTCTCTCTGTGTCTCTGTCTCTGTCTCTCTCTCTCTCTCTCTCTCTGTCTCTCTCTCTCTCTCTCTCTCTCTCATTTCCAAAGGCTTTCAAAGACCTATTGTATACATTCTAAAAGTCCCCAGCCTAATTTCCCACCCCCATACTTACATGGTCAACTGTACTACCCACACCCTTGACTTTAGCACTAATGACAAATACAAGGACTCCTTTATATTATTTTCCTCATTTAATTTTTTCTTCCCAAAATAGTATTATGAAAACTGCTATCTCCTATTTTCTGAAATAATGTAGTTTAGGGAGACAATCCATTATAGTGGAAAGAACAGTGAATTTTTAGTCATGAATATCTGGGTTAGAATATGAGTTCTTATTACTTAGTTCTATGACCTAGAGCAAGTCACTTCTCTGACTTGGTTTTCTCAACTTTAAAACAAGGGATTTAAAACAAGGGGGAATAATTAAGTAGATTGTGGAATGCAAATGTATAAAAAAGAAATCTTGGTTTGGGCCTCACTTTGGTCAGTGAGGCAAACACAGGAAAAGAAAGGTAAAAAAGTATTTTATTAGCACATCAAGACAGCAAAATCTTTGGATATAGACAATTCCCCATTTCCCTGCCTCCCCCCCCCCCCCCCCCCCCCCCCCCCGCCTTTTCATTGTGCTTTATAGACAGGAATAAACAACTTCCATATAAGGCAAAAGTATGTTTAGTGGTAGACTAAATCAAGAAGAAATGTGACTAGTGTCACCTCAGCTCCTCCCACAGTTAGGTATTAAAGAGTGATGGGATTAGCAAACATGTGCAATGCTATTTTGGACCACCATTTCCTACAGGTTGGCTGTGGATATACCCAAAGTCTAAGCAAGATCATTCAGACTGATTCTCACAAGGAGTTGACTTTGCACAAATGATTATTACTTTATCATCAAAAACTGGAAGACTTCTGTGAACTGATGCATAATGAAATAAATTGAACCAGAAAATGTCAATGACAATAATGTTAATGGAAAGAACCAAAAGAAATTTTTTTAAATTAAACTAGATCATTTAATTATAATGACCAAGTTTTGGTTCCAGAAAAGAGATGAAAAACTGTGTCTCTCTCCCTTCTCTTCAGAGATGTGAATCACTGATATGCATAGCACATGGAGGCTACAGACACCAGTGTCATATGGTTGGGTTTTCTGAATGTTTGTTTGTTATTCTTTGATGTAATTGTTGTTCACTGGGTAGGGAGACAATGGAATGGATGTATTTGAAAATGAAGGTGATATAAAATGAAGTATTTAGTTATTTTTCAATAAAAGTAAAAAAAAGATTTCACTGACTTCTAAGATTCCTTCTATCTTTAAATCTATGATTCTATGATAGGATTCTTTTAAAAATGCATTCATAGTTTTCAGAAACTCTTATTTTCAAGCTGAGTTTTAGAAGGGAGGGCAATAAGAAAAATAGGTCAGGGCATCTGAAATGGTTCCAGGAGTTAGAAGACAGAATATAGAATTATCTCTATTTTTATGCACAGAGATACTGCAGCTTGGAAAGATTACATCATCTGTCCACCATCTATGGTGAGCTGTCTGCAGAGAGATAGGGAATTCAGTTCAATTTATTTCAACAAGCATTTATTGAGTTCTTACTATGTGCAAGACCCTCTTTACCAGCCCTACCAAAAGTCTGTTGAATCAAATTGAATTGAATTAAATCAGGATTCCCAGAGAACTCATTGATCCCATATTTCTGGTTGACTGACTCATTTCTGAGCAACTCTCTCATCTGAGTAAATACACAATTTGCTGATGGTCAGGGAAATCCTTCATTTTCCTCTCTGCTTCTTCTTATGCTGAATTAGGAAGTGGTGACTTGTCTATTTCACTTTCATTCACTCCCTAATCACCAGGATTTAAGTCTGGAAGAAGTGCCCGGGTTTGCCAGCCGACATGGACTCCAGACATTACCTCACCAGTGGTGATGAGCTATAGAATAATAAATCTCTTGCCTTTGTTCAGAATCATATCTGAATAGAGGGGACACCCCTCTAGCTAGTGCAGTGGATAGAGTGCTATATCTGGAGTAAGGAAGACCCATCTTCCTAAATTCAAATCGAACCTCAGTCATTTATTAGCTCCTGTGACCTTGGGCAAGTCATTTAAATTTTGTTTGTCTCAGTTTCCTCATCTGAAAAAATGAGCTGAAGAAGGAAATGGCAAATCACTTTGCCAAAAAAAAAATCCAAATGGGATCCTAGAGTTGGACATGACTGTAATAACTGACCAATGGCACCAAATGAGGTACCCTATTCATTCCAAAATTCCTTGATCTCTTGCTAATAAAGTGCTTTGGAGATTACTACCCTTTCTCATCTCTTCCCTGGTAAGCATTTACCAGAACAATTTCATTAAAATTGCTCTTTCAAAGCTTACTAGTGATTTACTAATTACCTTATTCAATAACCTTTTTTTTAGGGTTTTTTTTTTTTTGCAAGGCAAATAGGGTTAAGTGGCTTGCCCAAGGTCACACAGCTAGGTAATTATTAAGTGTTTGAGACCGGATTTGAACCCAGGTACTCCTGACTCCAGGGCCAGTGCTTTATCCACTACACCACCTAGCCGCCCCTCAATAACCTTTTAAAAAATAATCTTCTTTTTTATTTTCTCTGTTTCTTTTAATAGTTTTTTTGAATCCCTTCTGCTGTTGCTTCAGACACCACACATACTTTTGGTTCTCCTTCCTCTCTAATCAGATCTTCATTGTCTTGCATCAGATCCTCTCCTGGACCTTTAGAAAGGTCTGTCCTCTTCTCTAGCCATACTTTTTCCCCTTGGCAATCTCAACTTCAATTACCATTCCTTTTTAGATGATATCTCTCTAATACTGATGATATCTCTTTGGAGTACCAGGCCTCTTCTCCCCTCCTTTTTACTTCACCAATTCTTTCCTTTGCCACCCCTACTTATCATATCTCTCAAATTCAAAAATTTTGGGATTATCTTTGATTGAGAGGCAACATCATATAGTAGATAAAGCTCTGAACTTGGAATCAGCATGCCCTGGATTCAAACCCTTTATCAAACACTTACTAGTTGGGTGATACAAGACAAGTAGTTTAACCTCTGCTCTTCAGTTTCCTTATCTATAAAATGAGGAGTTTTCAGTTTCTAAACTGCTATCCTTTGACTGTTCTTTCTCATTTTTCATTAGGTTAGCTCTGAAAATAAATGACCAAAGAGTTGTGGAGCTTATGCAACTTCTGTTAACACTGAGAAATACTAAAAATCTCACTGAAGTAATCACAACTGTTGGCTCTAAAAAAATAAAATACAAATAAAGAGATAGCTATAAGCAAAGAGGGTGTTGATGTTGGGTTTTTTTTTTTACTTTCATTAGAGAAAGGAAACTAGACATGTGTACCAGGGCCTGCTCTAGAAGGAAGCCCACTGCAGTGAGACTGAGCTTTGATACATATAGTTGTATCTAGACCAAGAATCAAGAGTAAGGATAATAACAGAATTGAGGTACAACAGCAACAGTGAGGCATAGTAGCCTAGTGGCAAAAAGTCTATTCATATCAGGACTTCATGATGAGGCCCACTGATGATTGCCCAAGCTCAGGGATTATCTGTTCTGTGATTTAGTTGCAGCAGAGTTCATCCAGTGAATGAACACAAAGGATTATCATTATGCAAAGCTCAGGGCTCAGCTTGTTTGTGTTGGGTCTTAGCTCTGGAAAACAGTGTCTTCTAATAGTAAGAGAAGAGGACTAAAAAGAGAGAGGTGGTCTTAGCATGGGAATCCTGACCTTTAATACTAAAGCCTTTCTACTTCATTTTCATAATATCGCTTCTAACTATCCCTTCCTCCTTTTTTTTTTACTGCTTTCTTCCTACTGTAATCACAATATTTCTAATCTGGGTAACCACCTACTAAATGGTCTTTCTTCCTGCCTTTCCCATTCCTCTTCATTCTTCGTATCATAATTAGAATAATGCTCTTATGATGTAATCACATCACTCCATTGCTCAACAATCTCTCCTGACTCTGTTTTTGCCTAGAAAATAAAGTTCAAACTCCTTCAGTAGACTTTTAAAGCCCTCCAAAATCTGGCCCTGCCTAACATTTCCAATTTTATCTCATATTATTCTCTCCACCTAATCTTTGGTCCAGACAACTAGACTTATTTCTATGTCTCCCATAAAGACTAAGGGGCAGTTAGGTAGCACAGTGAATAGAGTACCAGCCCTGGAGTCAGGGGACCTGAGTTCAAATCCAGTCTCAGATTTAATAATTACTTAGCTGTGTGACCTTGGAGAAATCACTTAACCCCACTGCCTTGAAAAAACAACCCAAAAACAAAACAAGACTACACCTTGTTCTCTAGGTCTCAAGAGTCTTCTCCCCCCACCACACACACATCTGCTTCTACCCATCCTTCTTCAGAAAACATCCTTTGATTCACCTTAAGTCATTAACAGTCAACTCCCATTATATTGTATGTGGAAATTTATTTTTCAATTTTTTAATTCACTTGTCATTCAAAATGTACTAATTAATCACTCATTAATAAATAAGTAGCTATTAAACATATACAGTATGCAAAGCACATAATTTGGTTACATACTTTCAAAAAATATTTAATTTTTTCCAAATTATATATAAAAACAATTTTAAACATTTTTTTAAATTTTGAGTTCCAAATTTTCCCTTCCTCTCTTGCTTCCATGCTCCCTGAGACAGTAAGCAATTTGATGTAGATTTTGCGTATAAAATCATGTGATGTACAAATTTTAACTATGACAGGATCCTTGCCACCCAGAAACCTTTGGTAAGGGAAGAAAACACAATCACAAATATTTATAATGTAAAATAATAATTTTTTAAAAATGTTTTTGTTTTGGTGTTTTACTTTATTTTGTTTTTATATTTGATAAGACCTGTGTTTTGATATGTGTAGGAACTTTGTGAGTCTAGACATTTTCCTCTAATGAACATAGCAGCTTTTCTATTACTTCTAGTCTTAGAGAGTTGCTTGGGGGGACTTAGAGGTTAATTATCTCTGGTGACATAGCTAGTAAGTGTCAGAGGCTATATTTGAACCCAGCTCATCCTGAAGCCATGACTGACTGTTATTGTGATATCTTTTTTGTTATATGATTGTGGGAAAAGAATTGTTTTGGGATTCCAGAGAGGGGAATTCTATAATACCAACACTGATAAATCACCTTTCCTTTCTGGTCCTCAATTTCCTTTTTTGTAAAATCAAAGGACTCCTCTAAGTGATCTAGAATGTCCCTTCAAGATCTTAAACTAAAAATACCAATAGATTGTTTTAATGGTGATTTTGTTACCTTTTCCCCCTCCATATACATTTCAACTGTGAGCTATTTTGAAAACTAATCTGAGTTCAGATTTCATTGAATAGATAATAGAGAACTATTAAAGAATTTTTAGAGGAGCAATTTTTTTTTAGGTTTTTTGCAAGGCAAATGGGGTTAAATGGCTTGCCCGAGGCCACACAGCTAGGTAATTATTAAGTGTCTGGGACCGGATTTGAATCCGGGTACTCCTTACTCCAAGGCCGGTGCTTTATCCACCATGCCACCTAGCCGCCCCCCACTATGCCACCTAGCCACCCCCCACTATGCCACCTAGCCGCCCCTAGAGGAGCAATTTTAACAGAGCTATACATTAAAAAAGATTAATCTGACAGCTATGTGAAATATGACTTAAAAGAAGCATACTTTTAGATTTAATCTGAAGGAAATCATTTTTTAATTTAGTCTGGATGTATGAAAAAACTTCCAAGTTTTGGACAGTGGTTCAAAAGCAGAACAAAGAAACTGCCTAGGAAAGTAATGAGTTCCTCCTCACAGAAGACTTTCATTTCACTAGGGACAGCTAGTTGGCATAATAGATAGAACACTAGACCTAGAGTCAGGAAGACCTAAATTCAAATGCAGCTTCAGATACTTACTAGATATGTGATCCTGGGGAAGTCACTTAACCCTGTTTGCCTTAGTATCCTCATCTATATAAATGGAGCTGGAGGAAATGGCAAACCACTCCAGTATCTTTGACCAAAAACCCTAATGGGGTCAGGAAAAGTTGGACATGAATGAAAATAACTCAACAACATAGTCCTTCAAGCCACCAAGATAAATGACTATTTGTCAGATATTTGACTAAAGGGATTTTTTGGCAGGTAGATAAATGTAGAAGATTCCCAGATTTATGTATCCAATTCTTAATAATTGTCTTCCTTCATTATCAAAATAATTGGTGGAGTGACTTACACAATTATGTTTATTACAGTGAGGGGTATCCTATGCAAGGCATCTTTCTCACTTGCCATTTCCAAAACCACCCTATGACCTGATTTGATAAGAAACAGAATTATTGGTGGTGATCTGGATATTTCAGGAGTCTCTTGACCTTTGAATTGGTTTCTCTTCCTACCATATCACCAGGGCACCTCAGCACAACCATCAGCATCAGGCTAGCACAAGCATGTGATTTTTCATGTTAGAGTGCTAAAATCCCATATATCTAAACCAATCTCTTGAAGGATCACTAGTATAGCTTTTCCTCTCAGTTCACTTCTTCTGAGCTCCAGTCCCACATCACTAACTGCTTTTGAGACTTTTCATGATAGGTGTTCTATAGACATCTCCAATTCAACATATTCAAAACTAAGTTTTTTCACCTAACTTCTCAGTGCTTTCTAAATTTCCTTTTACTATTGACAGCATCACCATCCTTCCAGTAATCTAGGTTTGCAGTCTCTTCTCATCCTCAATTCATCCTCCACACTCATCACACATTTACAATACATTGTCAAATCTTATCTCTATTGTCATAACATTTCTCTTTGTCACCTTCTTTTCATTTATATAACTACCATTCTGGTATTATCTCTCTTCTGGACTATTGCAATATCCTATTTGAGTTTCCTATCTAAAATATCTTTCTACTCCAATCTGTCTTCCACTCACACTTGCTAAAGTGAGTTTCCTAATATTTAGATGGGTCTAATCTTGTCACTTTTCTTCTTCCTTCTCTCATATACTCAATAATAAACTCTGCGTTGAAGTTCAGTCATTTTTTAGTTGTTCCCAAGTATTTATAACCTCATTTAGTATCTTGACAGATACTGGAGTGGCTTGCCATCTCCTTCTCCAGCTCACTTTATAGATGAGAAAAACTGAGGCAAAAAGAGTTAAGTGACTTTTCCAGGGAAATCCAACTAGTAAGTTATAAGACCAGGTTTGAACTCAGGAAGATAAATCTTCCTTACTCCAGATACAGCACTCTATTCATTAAACCACTTAACTACCCCCAGAACCTTGGTGGTTTCCTTCCTACCTTTCCAGTCTTCTTACAGTTTACTGCTTTGCACAAAATGCTACAATCCAGTTAGATTAATCTAATTATAGGCTTCACAAGATGCTTTGTTTCCCAACTCTCTTCATTTACATTGACTATTCCCAGAGCTTGGAGAGTTCTCTCTCTCTCTCACCTCCAGGTTTTAGTTTCCCTTGCTTCCCTTAGTTCTATTCCCACTTTCTGCAGGAGGTCTTTCCTAGACCACTAGTTGCAAGTGCTTCTCTCTGAGATTATCATCTATCTACTTTGCATATATCTTGTATAAATGTATGGTTATTTTCATGCTGTCTTTTTATCTCCAACATTATAATATAAAATGTTTGGGGCCAGAGATGGTGTTTTTATCTTTCTTTATAGTCACATTGCCTAGTGTAATGTCTACCATATAATCAATGTTTAATGAATGCTTATTGACCTACTGACTGTCCGACTCTGAGATCCTTTCCAACTCTGAGATTCTGTGGTTCTGTGATTTGTTCCTATTTGAATTGGGGGAATGGGGGATAACTCCTGGAGGTCACTTCCTTCCAACTTTGAAAGAAGTGCCTTATTTAGAAGCCAGTGATTTTAGGGTCAGCTTGAGGCTGAAAAATCCTTTTTTTTTCATTCAAAGCACCAGTAACTGAAGTCTATCCTGAAAAAAAAATCTTCCCTTCATCCCCATTGTCAAAATGAATGTTCAGAAAGTGGGAACATCTGAGGTTTCTCTTTCTCTCCCCATACCTTTGCACTGGTTCTTTGTGAGATTCTGAAAGAATCAATATTTGGATCAATAGCTATTTTACTCTAATTTATTAGGACCTATTGCCTAAACCTAATTAGTGTATTTTAGAACTGTGTGTGACTTGTGTTGTCTGAAGATAGACAAATCAATCCCTGGTATCATATGGTTAGCTCTTCTAAAACCATGAGGGAGTCCCTCTCCAAGTCAAGGTTGTTTCCAATTATTAAAGGCTAAGGCTGAGGATAAAGGTGGAGATGGGGGTGGGAGTATGAAAAGAACATATATGAATATGTATGGAAAGTATGGATAGGACATTTAGATTTTACTGATAATATTGCTTGAAGTAACAGTGACATGAAGAACAAAAAAAAAAACCATTAGAAGGCAGTACTTTATTTAATAAATAATTAAATAGAAATGGATGAATTCTTGCCATTATAACATTCACTAGCCCTATTGAATAGAGACCATTTTCTATTAGGATAGCCACTTCCTTTAAAATACCTCAGATTAACAATCTGAGACATCCTCTAATTATAGGCTCCATTCCATTTTTGTAAATGAGGAAGAGAAGATGGCTATGAACAGGAAAATCCACATGTACTGTACTATTTATCTGTTGAGATTAAAGTCCACTATAGACACTGACTTTTTTTTTTAGGTTTTTGCAAGGCAAATGGGGTTAAGTGGCTTGCCCAAGGCCACACAGCTAGGTAATCATTAAGTGTCTGAGACCAGATTTGAACCCAGGTACTCCTGACTCCAAGGCCGGTGCTTTATCCACTACGCCACCTAGCCACCCGTCAATGACTTTTTAATGGAGTTAATCAGAAATTTGTCCTCAAAAGTAAATGAGAAATTCTGTGAGTCAATTTGAACTGAATGTACCTATAACACTACTTGGGAATGAAGATGTAGCTACAATTTTTTAAAAATTTTTATTTATTTAAGGGAATAGGGTTAAGTAACTTGCCCAAGGTCACACAGCTAGGCAATTATTAAGTGTCTGAGGCTAAATTTGAATTCAGGGACTGTACTCTATCCACTGTACCATCTAGCTGCCCCGTAGCTACAATTTTGTTTTTAAAGACACAGGCATGGGGCAGCTAGGTGGCGCAGTGGATAAAGCACCGGCCCTGAAGTCAGGTGTACCTGGGTTCAAATACAGTCTCAGACACTTAATGATTACCTAGCTGTGTAGCCTTGGGCAAGCCACTTAACCCCATTTGCCTTGTAAAAACCTAAAAATAAAAAAATAAAGACACAGGTAGGAGCTGGGGAGGGGGAAGTTAAATCATAGATTGTCCCTGTTTTACTGAGGAGAAAGTTGAAACTCTGAGTGGTTATGTGATTTGCCCTATGGCCATCTAGTTAATAAACATTCGAGGCAGGATTTGTGCTGAGTTCCCCTGACTCCACATCCAAGATTCTTTTCACTATGCCATTCCAGCTCTTCTTATCACCTGAGAGATCAGACAAGGCTTCATGGAGAAGATGATATTTGAATTGGGCTATTAAAAAAAGTCCTACTTCAATAAGCCTGAAAGCATCTCTAGATTTTTTGAAAGTTGTGCCAAACTCTGACAAGTTCTACAAACTGGAAACTTTTCAAATGTAAGGCTAGGAACAGATTGCACTAGCTGTCAGAGAACCATTTTTTTTTTTACTTTAGTCTTTTTTTTGCAAGGCAATGGGGTTAAGTGGCTTGACCAAGGCCTCACAGCTAGGTAATCATTAAGTGTCTGAGGTCGGATTTGAACTCAGGTACTCCTGACTCCAGGGAGGGTGCTCTATCCACTATACCACCTAACTGTCCCCACAGAAAACCATTTTAATTATTTTATTTTTATTTTATTTTAATTTATGGGATAAAGCAAGTATTTCCATAACATATAGAATAGGAAAAAAATGATTGCACATGAAACTGCAAAGCTTTTATATATAACTTGCTATTCCTTTTAAATATATAATAGTTATTGTGTAGATTTCTTTTTCTTTCTTTCTTTCCTTTTCTTCCCTTCCCCCTTAAGATAGCTACCATTACACATATGTGTATGTAAAATCACTCTATGCATCTATTTATCATTTCCTTCTCTGGCTGTATCTAATTCTGTAAGGAGAGGCTAATTACCAACACATTGGACACCGGGTGATAGATTCTTTGGCCACGGCTATGCAACAAAAATAAGAATACAAAAGGACTTCAGGGAAATCTCTTCTTCCAAAGGGAAAACTCCATCAAAGAGTCTCTAAGTCTTGATTATTTCAAGTACCTAGTATATTCCAGATGCTACTAGAGTCTAGAGATACAAGATAGGAGTGAAACAATTTTGCCCCTAATGGGTTTACAATCTAACCAGGAGAGATTACATGCAGTTATATACAAAATAGATACAAGATAAATAGGTGAGAGGAGGCTCTAGAAGCTGAGGAAATCAGAGATAGCTTCATGTGATGCTTGAAGGAAATTAGAAATTCTAAAGAGGTAGTAGTGTATTATATGCAAGAAGAATACCTGGTGTTAAAAAATAGACAGGAGATGGGGTGACTTATAAAAGAAACAATAAAAATTCTATTTGCTTGAACAGTAATATATATAAAAGGGAGTAAGGTATAATAAAATTAGAAAGATAGGGTGGAGCCAGATTATAAAGAACCTAGAAAGGCAAGCAAAGCTATTTGTATTTGTTCCTATAGGTAACAAATAGTAAGCCCCTGGAGAAGAAGGCAAATGACATGGTTACATTGGTGCTTTTGGAAAATCAACATCCAGAAAGAATAAATTGGAATAGGAAGAGACTTGAGTCAAAAGGATCAATTATGAAGATATTTCAATAGTCCAGGTGAGATGCAAGGAGACATGAAATATAGTGGTATTTTATGAATGAAGAGGAGACTAATTAAAATATTTTAGAGAGGGAGAATTCCAATTAGATCAAGGTTTGCAAGTCTGAGAGATTGGAAAGATGTGCTTTCTTCAGTAAAAATAGTAAAGTGAGGAAGAAAGGTGAGTTTGAGGGGGAAGACAATGAGTTCTCTTTTGGGTATTTAGTGATTTAATATGTAATATAATGCAATGTAATCTGGAGAGAGAGACTGGGACTGGATATATAAATATGAAAGTTAACTCTATAAAAATAATGGAATCAAGAAAAGTTAATGAGGTTGTCAAGAGAGATTAGAAAGTAAAAAGAGAAGAGAAAAGAACCTTAGCTACATTCAAAATTATCTATGATGATCCAACAAAAATTGATAAAGAATGACCTTTTAGGAGGAGTGTCAAGAGAGACTACTGTCACAGAAACAGAGAGAAGAAAGTAAAGAATATTTCTTGTTCTTCTCCTTTTGATCCTGTTGGGATTTTCTTAGCAAAGATACTGGAGTGGTCTGCCATTTCCTTCTCCAGTTTATTTTATAGATGAAGAAACTGAGGTAAAGAGGGTTAAGTGACTTGCCTAGGGTCAAACCTCTAGCAAATGTCTGAGACTAGATTTGAATTCAGGGTTTTCTCACTCCAGGACCAGAATTCTCTTTACTGTACCACCTAGTTGCCTGATAAAAATTATCAACAAGATTTAAAGTTGAAAAGATATATATAGGTCATCAAGTCCAGCTCCTTCTTTTTTATAGCACAGAGGTATGAATTGGTTTGTCCACAAATAATAATAATAAGATCAACTATAAAATGTAATAAATATATAACAAATGGATATTAATATAGTAAATAGATAATAAAATAAATAATATAACTAATAACCATCTAAGATGAGATTTGAAGTCAGATAACCATGAATTCCAGTCTTATCACAATAACCCATAAACAGTCTGCTATACTGTCACATACTTCTGAAAGGTGAAGAAGAATAAGGAGTAAGAAAAGGAGTTGCCATTTAAGAGATTATTAATAAGAAAGTATAGGGAAAGAATGCATGATGTTTTCTGATATTGGGTCAATTTTCAGTCCTGTCAGACTCTTTGTGATCCAATTTGGTGTTTCCTTGGCAAGGATACTGGAGTGACTTACCATTTCCTTCTCTAGTTCACTTTATGAAAGGAGAACTAAGGCAAATCGGGTTAAGTGACTGGCCCAGGGTCACCCAGTTTGTAAGTGTTTAAGGTCAGATTTGAACTCCAAAAGAGGAGTCTTTCCAATTCCAAGCCAAGTGCTCTATCCTCTGCACTAGTTGCCCTTCAATACTAACAATTAAGATTTTTCATTGTCCCATTTCCCAAACAGACTCAGTGCAACTTAAGGTGATCAACCAAATTCTTGACAATGCTTTCATAATTACTACAGTCCTGTTTTTTTGTATGTTAAGAGAAGCAACTCAAAAACTGCAGAATCCATTCCTATCTTAGAATCTTGGTTCTGTACCCCACCAAAGTAATCATATCCCCTAGGACTTGAAAAAAAATTATTCCTCAAGAACTGTTCTGCCTATATTATTTTATGCTCAAGGACTTGCCATGAGAAACTTCTCCAGTCCTGGGAATGATTGTTTTGTAATCCATCTTCCCCCTCCTGCCCACTTGTGATTTATGTATATTTATGCTCTGCCTTTGCTGCAACTGGGGAAACTTTCCTCTGGAAAATCCCAGTTTTGTAAATCACATTCCTCGTTCTGAAATTAATTAACTAAATGCTTCTTGATTACTGGTACAATGTCTCTGGCCTGCTCAATTTCTCCACCAGCCATTCCTAGGTTAGAGATTGGTCCAGGGAAGATTCTGGTAATCCTTCAAAGGAGATTATGGACAACTTGATGAACTGAAAGGTGCTGAGCCTTTGTGACTTTTGAGCTCCTATACATGGTATGGGCATGTCCCTTAATGCCTTCTGGAAGATGGAACAGAGCAGAGTATGGATTGGGTTTTGAGGGTGGGGGTATACAAAGAGTTTCTACCACACAAGAGATATGAATAACTTCCCTGGGGCAGAGACACATGACAGTTGTCTGTTCTTATACTTTACATTCCTTACTCCAGCCTTGGAAAGGTAGTGAAATAACATTTCAATCTAAGAGATGACAAAAGGGGAACTCTGTAATTCCTGAACTCAAGCTTTCTAAGAAATACCAAAGTCCCTATTCTCATATATAAAGGAAAAGGAGATTTTTCTGGATGAAGGGTAGATAATGTTACATTGGGCAGCACTGGCTGATAGAAATCTTAATTTTGAGATTTTCAAATTCTAACTTTCTAAAAAAGGGGAAAAAAGCTTTCTTGGAAATTACATTTTTTTAAATTAGGAGAGGATTATTCAATTGATGCAACAAGAGAGTATGATCTTCCACTAGGAGAACAGAACTGCTCTCTGTCTTAGAGTCATTGCTATAGGCAGGTCTTCCTCTCTAGCAATGTTAAACTCATTTCCTTCTGTGGAGAATCCAGGACTCCATAAAGCTGGATCACTATGTGTAAAAGTGGGAATGTTGCAGAGTTGTTTAACAACAGACACAAGAGTTTCTCCAATCAGGAAAATCCAAACCAGAGGGTAGTACCATAAGACGGAATGCCTCTATGGCTCTCTTTGGGGTAAAAAGGCACATGTTGGGATTTGGCCAGGAAGGAGAAGTATCCTGTTAGAAGTTTCTTTATTTCCCTTCTGAAGGAATTACAAAGCAATTCTATGAATCTGGAGGACTTTAAGACCGTGAAGAAAATGGGAACCATAAGAGAGAAAAAAATGATATTGATTATTTATGAACATAGGAATAGGGGAGTGGAGAGCTAGACTGTGAGTCCTTTTTTATTGTTTCTAGTGTTTTCAGAGGTGGGGTATCAAAGAATGTTCAATATATAACAAATACATTTTTTCTTAACTATTTATTTGGAATCTGGAAACCCTTGCAGCCTTCATCTATGGAGATCTATATAGGACTGATATTTAAATTGTATTCTGACATTATCCAGAGGCAATTCTGGTGGGGAAATATGAACTAAGTGAGTGCCATTTTTAGGAGTAACTCCCAAGATGGAACATGGTTTGGGTTTGTACAGGGTTTAGAATAGTAAGCCACACTTTACAATACAAAATATTTTTTACTACATTGAGTAGATTCTCAACAGGAGAGGTATAGAAAGATAAAGAACAGGAACAAAAATCACCTGAAATGAATTTCAATCTGCAAAGGGCACAAAGCATACCCATTTTGGTGAGATCCCAGAATATGTGCTCAAGTGTTTTCAAGAATTAAGTCGTTAGGGGAGGCTAGGTGGTGCAGTGGATAGAGCCCCCGCCCTGGAGTCAGGAGTACCTGAGTTCAAATCTAGCCTCAGACACTTAATAATTACCTAGCTGTGTGGCCTTAGGCAGGCCACTTAACCCCATTGCCTTGCAAAAAAAAAAAAAAACCTAAAAAAACCCAAAGAATAAGTAGTTGGCTTAAAATGTGTAAAGTAAAAGTATTTAAAACAAAGCAGTTAGGATATTCTAGGCATAAATAATAATGTCATCAAATGCAGGAAGTTTAGGGGAAGGGAGAGTATGGATAGAGAATAGTCAAGTTTGACTTTAGCATATGTGGATGGGAATATTAAATCTGTAAATGAATGTACCATCTCATCAAGTGAGATGGTCAGGATGTGCATGTGAGTCTTTAAGAGAATGGGATCAAGTACTCAGTAAGAAGACTTAGTCAAGATCAGGAATCTTTCTCTGTGACCTGTAGGAAGGAAAAAGGAGAACTGATATTGAGAAGGGACAGAAGGAGAAAGGAGAGAAGTTGAAGTAGCTTCTTTCAAATGACTTCCATCTTCTCAGTGAAGTAGGATGCTCAGTTATTTTCCTGTTGGTGTGTCCCTATCTTTAGCATAGGCAGCTACATGACAAAGTGCCAGGGTTCATCTTGAGTTCGAATCCTGTCTCAGATACTTACTAGCTGTGTGGGCAACTCACATAACCCTGTTTGCCTCAGTTTTCTTATCTGTAAAACAACCTGGAGAAGGAAATGAAAAACTACTCCAAGATCTTTGCCAAGAAAACCCCAAGTGGGATCAAAACACAACTGAAAATGACTGAACATCATCATCTAAAGCACATTGCTTTTATAATATAAATTTTTTCTTTCATTCATTCTCTTCATTAAGGGATCAGAGAGTTAAAAAACACAGTTAGGCCTTGAGGATAAAGGAAGAACTTGGGTGATAATAAACATAAAGCTCTGAATGATCTGTAGAGCTATCTATTATACCTACATACTGGCAACCTGCTGCTCCTGTTGTGTTCCTAGAAAAGAAATGAATTATGAAGTAGAATTGAAGAAGTGCATGATATTTTCAAAGTCCATCAGCAAAATGAGAACTTTCTTGAGCCTAGCTTTAGTCTAGACCATGGGAGAACATAACTCATTTTTTGAACCACAGACTGTACCAGAAAGCACTTCTTACCTTAGAGCTACAGTTTATACATTATTCATGAACTTCAGACCTTCATTGCTTTTTATGGCATCTCAGAGCTTATCTTTCCTGCTCAGCATAAGTCTTTTACAAGACTGCAGTGGCTGCCTTGGAGCAAGGATGGGCCCTCTAGGGCTGTCAGCTGTTACACACTGACTCCTGATGAAGAAGCATATGGACTCAATGGCTGCCTGGAATTCACTGGGGAGTTACAGGAACTCTCTCCCATCAGCTTCTTCCTTTAAGTCTTTGGCCTATTATTTCAGCACTCCAATTTGCTTGTTTGTTTGTTTGTTTCTTTATCTATCCATCCATCTATTTATTTAGCTAAAGCTAAATTGCAAGCTTATTCAATTATTAGACCTAAGTGGGTTAGAGATAACTTGAACTGAAGATATGTAAACAGTATTCTTTGTTGCTGGCATTCATGATTAAAGAGAAACCAGATTAAGAGCCAGGGTATTTTCAAGAGCCAAGCCAAGCCAGATGATTTAATTGTGTATGGGTTGGGGGGGAGGGGTGTAGAAGAGGATAGTTTTAGGCTAATTTGTTTTTAGATGCCTTTTGGCCATCATTTAAAGCCTTTGGTGAAATAAATAGGCTTTTATCTAAATAGAAATGTTACTGGCATACTGCAACAGAGGGAAGCTAGAGACCAACCTTCTAGCCAAAAAGGGTGTTACTTTCTTGTCCTGAGATGTAGATATGCATCCAGAATTCCATTCCAGTATGTAAATTGAATTTTCCAGGACTTTAAGCAGAGTCAGACCTAGCCAGTAGGAACAGACCTTTGGACTTATTTCATTGGGGAGGTGGGGTGGAGGAAGGGTCTCTAGGGAAGGGAAACAGGTAACACAGTGCAGATAATAGTTCTACCCCCAAGAATGCAGTACATTGTTTTATTGTGAGTGGACGATTCATTCCTTGAGAGTCTCATGAAGGTGCTTGGGTCACAAGACTCTAAAAGGTTGCAAGGAGAGCCTCAGGAATTGGGGGGAAGGTGGTAAGCAATCATTCTTCAGAAAGAAAACATGGAAGAGGAAGGTCCTCCCCTCACTTCCCAACATATGGTACCAAGAGACAAAGTTTCTTTTTTACTCTGTGCAAATTTAGGATCTGAGTAGAATATATTATTCATGAAATTTTGTGCTGGCAGATAAGATATTTAGAAATGACAGTGTCATTTGGAGTCAGGAAAGAACTGAATTAAAATTCTACCTCTATCATCTACTAGTGTGAATTTTGGCCCAGCTATTTCATTTTTCTAAAGTCTCAAGTTCCTCATCTGTAAAATAGAGATGATAATAATAATACTTGCATATTGGCATCCATAACATATCAAAAGATCTACAAAAGGACCACCAGAATGATGCAGGGCATTATGGACATAGGAGATTTGGAACTTGGAAACAGATTTTATAATCCTTTATATTTTTAAATTTTGTAAAAAATGTAAAATGTTATCTGCTCCTGGGATGTAAATTGACTCTTGTTGTTCCATTGGTAAATGTAAAATTTCTACCAGCTCTTTCTTCCCAACTTCTAGCTTTCCATTTCCAGCTAAACAACCTTAGTCAATGATGGGTAGAGCTTAAACTGGCATGACAGGAAATAGCACGTTGGGCTTAGAAGTCATGTACACACTGGAAGGACCAGTAGCTTGCCTATTGGAGAATACCTGAACCAGGTGCTAGACCACTCCCCAAGTGATCACCCTGATCCAACCCATTATAGAAGTTCATTTAAGTCCGGAAGAAAAAGCATGGCTTCTTTTAGTTCTTCTTTACCCTATCATGTGCTCCTGGCCTAGGACAGGGCCCAGCTCTTATGACTGTCTCTCCTTTCTCTCTCTCTCTCTCTCTCTCTCTCTCTCTCTCTCTCTCTCTCTCATCTCACCTAGCCTGTCCTCAAAGTGCTTACTGATTTTCTAGGAAGAGAAAAGGTTTTAATCTGTATACTTTGCAGCCATCTATGATAAATCCTGAGTAGTTTTAAATCCCATGGATATTCATGAATTCATTCACTATTCAAGGCCTCTCAATCTTTAATTGGCAACCTCAATTGGTCTGACATCAAGAAGGTTGTGGGATCCCATTGATACTGTATGGAAGATCAAAGAAATTGCATAGGATGGCTAGCATAGATGGATTGCAATTTGCATTATTGGAAAGAATTGATGACATCAAAATTCCCAGGATTGTTGTGAATAAAGTGCTTTGAATCAGTGTAGAAGTAAGATTTTCTTGTTTTTAACTTGGGAACATGTCATGGTCTGGTACATAAGCTTCCAATCTCTTAAACCCTTTTACAGATAGGCAAATGGCAATGGGTAAACTGGAAACACTGAAGATAAAGACAAAGTTTAAAAAAAAAAGAAAGGAAAAAACTTGAAATGTAATGTGAAATAAGAAAAGGAAAACCCTGTGAGGTTTCATTTGTTGATTTGGGGGAAGAAAAGGTCAATTGTGCAGGGAACCTATAGATTGTCTCATCCCAGGTAATCTTCTGGTCTTTGATTAATCAACCAATAAATCAACAAGCATTCATTAACTAAATATTATGCCCTTTTAGAACTTCCTAAATTGGTTTTCAGGAGGGAGGATAGGTAACACCAATGGCAGTAGCAAACCTTCCTTTCATTCTAGGAGTTCTAGGTCAGTCACACCATCCCAACCTCTCTCTCATTTTAGTAATTTCAAGTTTTCAAGGAAATGAAAATTGGCTCTCTTTCACAAAATATTGGGGAAAAGAAAAAACTGCTTATTTAATACTAAGCTAGATATCCTAGAAAGGAGCTTCAATGAATAGCAAATGAAAATCCCGGTTCTTAGTGTTGTGAGAGAAATTGTTCTCCCTATTATAAAGATGAAAGTCATTGAAGTGAAAACCTCACAGAGTAGCCCTGGAGTTGGAAAAGTTCAGGATTTTTATTTCACAAGCCTACAGAATTCACAGATTAATTTTTTTTTTCCTGGAGAGAAAGTAAGTAGCTTATAAGCAACGTGAGGACAGGGTGAATAAAAATGGCCTAGGTGAGTGTGCCTGAAGGAAAGGAGAGAGAGAAGAAAACAGCCAGATCTGGCTAGACTCAGATCCCTGTGAGTCCTGACACATGTAACAGAGCCTGAGTTCTCCAGCCACCTACATTGGAAGCACATAATTCTAGCTTAGAGAAAGTAGCCATCCTGCAAAGAAGAGAGGAAAGAAAAAGGGGCCTCTCTTCCAGGAGATGTTACTTGCAAGCATTTCATAGTGGTGTGTCCAAGGTGGTTTAGCACCTGGCTCCAGGTAGACTCTAATATATATGCCACGACCAGTTCTCCAAGAAGTGGCTAAGATGGCACTCGTTATACATGGGTGGCATTCTTCTCATCAGTCTTTCCTGTCCAAAATGATATGACCTTCAAGTCCAACATAAATCATTTCCTATGTCCCACATCATCAGAAGATAAAATTCAAGGAAAAGAGTCATTAGTGAAATCTAAGACCTCAGATATCTAGATACAAATGCTCAACTTAAACAAATGTTTAAGTTATAAACCTGAAGTAAAAGTCTTAAATCATAGAGAAAATTTTGATTTCATTAGTATCACTGAGATTTGATGGGAGGATATCCATGGCAGAAACATGAAGCAATGGGGTGACTAGGTGGCGCAGAAGATAGAACACTGGCCCTAGAGTCAGGAGTAACTGAGTTCAAATCTAGCCTCAGACACTTAATAATTACCTGGCTGTGTGGCCTTGAGCAAGCCACTTAACCCCATTGCCTTGCAAAAAACAAACAAACCTAAAGAAAAAAAAGAAATATGAAGCAAGATGTATATCTTATTCAAATGAAAAAGGATAGATAAAAAGTGAATGGCAAAGTATGCACATTAAGAAAATATTTTCAGGTGATACAATCGAGGAGCTTGGATGGGACATGGTAGAGATCTATTAATGATGATGATAAATGGAAGGAATAATGGAAATATTTTTGTCATTGTGATATTCCATAGACCATCCAAACAGAAATAAGGATATGGCTGAGAAGTTCTATGAAAAGACAGCCAGTGTAGCATGAAGATATGAAATAGTAATGATGGGGGACATCAGACATCTTTTGGAGCTTGACAAAATCATATTTGACAATCATGTCATGACTTAGCTAGATGGCGATTTTATTATTTAAAACTAAATAAAGATAGTAATGGGGTAGATTCCATTCTGGAACTAACACTTATTGGTTGCTGAAGTGGAAAAAAACAGGATCCTTGGAGAGAGAGGACTAGTCTCGTCTAGATTTTATGATAGAAACAGAGAACAAAGTCAGGCAGAATCATTTTCAGATGACAGATGATGAAAGGTTCAGAAGATGAATGGATTTAAAATTACAAGGGCCAAGGAGGAATTGAGAAACTTTCAAGAATGAAGTTTTGATAAAACAATTACAAGAACATGATAAAGAAAGACAACTTTGAGGGACTTAAATATTACCAGTGCAGTGAACAATTAAGACTTCAGAGGTTGGGGGTGGAGCCAAGAAGGGATCCAGTCTTAGGAGCTCTCTGATAAAAACTCATAAACTAAGGACTCTAACTATTAAACTTTCCAGAGACAGAACCCACAAAGGGACCCAGTGAGGCAGTTCTCCTACTCAAGGTAACCTGGACAAGAGCAGAAAGGCTCTTCTCCCTGGGGTCGGAGGGGTGGCCCACCAGAGGGGTGGCTCACCAGAGCCACCAAAGAACTTCAGCCTCCCGGAGGCAGCCCCAGGGCACTGGGAGCCAAGGCTCACAGCAGCGGCGGGAGTCTCCTGAGCTGCAACCCGGGGAGCAGCGGCACAAAGTGGGGTAACAGCGGGAGACCTCTGCCAGAGCGAGCACGTGGAGCCCAGCCCTCAGGGCACACAGCCAGCTGCTTGGTCTTTTGGCAGCCCAAATGGAGGAAACAGAAGCAGGAGGAGCCCATAAGCAGGAGCCCCCAGGACATGAGCCCATTGAGCTGAGGGAGGGGAGTGAAGAGAGAGAGAGACTGCGGAGCTCTGTCCTCTGCCTCTGGAACAGGACTCTGGGGCTCTGACCACATTCAGATCCTGATCCCAGTCTAGGCCCCCCAATAGAACAACAGGGCCCCCCCCCACCTTGGCCCCGTGGCAGAGGGGGGTGCTTATGTTCATTCACAGACCATTCACACACTGAGACCCTTGTGGGAGTATCCCAAAAGCTCAGGAAGCACCCCCCAAAAAACAGGCTTAGGCTGGGAAAATGAACAAGCAAAGTAATAAGAGGAAGACCATTGAGAAATATTTTGCAAATGAGCCCAAGAAGGGTCAAAATACTCAGTCTGAAGATGAGGAAGCGCATCTAAAGACTCCAAGAAAAACAGAAATTGGGCTCAGGCTATGATAGAGCTCAAAAAAGACTTTGAAAATCAAATGAGGGAGTTAGATGCAAAACTGGGAAAAGAAATGAGAGAGATGCAGGAAAAACATGAAAATGAAGTCAGCAGCTTAGTCAAGGAAATAAAAAAAAATGCTGAAGAAAATAGCATGCTAAAAACCAGCTTAGGTCAAATGGATAAAACAGTTCAAAAAGTTATTGAGGAGAAGAATGCTTTAAAAAGCAAAATTGGCCAGATGGAAAAAGAGATGAGAAAACTCTCTGAGGAGAATAAATACTTCAGACAAAGAATAGAATTCAGGGAGATTGATGAATTTACCAGAAATCAGGAATCAATACTTCAAAACCAAAAAAATGAAAAATTAGAAGAAAATGTGAAATATCTCATTGAAAAAACAACTGATATGGAAAACAGACTTAGGAAAGATAATTTAAAAATTATTGGAATACCTGAAAGTCATGATCAGGAAAAGAGCCTTGACATCATTTTCAAAGAATTACTACAGGAAAATTGCCCTGATATTCTAGAAGCAGAGGGCAAAATAGAAATGGAGAGAATCCACTGATTCCCCCCGAGAAAGAGATCCCAAAAAACCAACCCCTAGGAATATTATAGCCAAGTTCCAGAACTCCCAAGTCAAAGAGAAAATATTACAAGCAGCCAGAAGGACACAGTTCAAATATCGTGGAGCTGCAGTCAGGATCACACAGGACTTAGCGGCAACTACATTGGAAGCTTGTAGGGCTTGGAATACAATATACCGGAAGGCAAAAGAGCTTAGAATGCAGCCAAGAATGAAATACCCAGCAAGGCTGAATGTCCTCTTCCAGGGAAAAAGATGGACTTTCAATGAACCAGGGGAATTTCAAAGGTTCCTTTTGGAATGGCCAGAGCTGAACAGAAGGTTTGATCTTCAGATACAGGACTCAGGTGAAGCATGGAGATTGGAGGAAAGGGGGGAAAATATGAGGGACTTAATGAGGATGAACTGCATGTATAGAAAAATGATACTGATAATATTCATATGAACCATCTCAGTTAATAGAGCAGGTAGAGGGATCTTTTATAGTTGAAGCACAGGAGAAAGCTGAATTTGAAGATAAAATATGGTATAAAAATGGAGTCAATAGGAAGAAAAGGGAAATGGAAAGGGAGAAAGAAAAAGGAGAGGGGGAATAGTTCAAGATATTTCACATAATAAGATTTTTTTATTACAATGAGCTATTGCAATGATATGGAAGGGGGGAGGCAAGGGGGGATGAGGGAACATTTGCTCTCATCAGAGATGGCTAGGAGAGGAAACAGCAAATATACTTAATGGGGTATAGACATTTGGAGTAAGGAGGAGGGGGGAGCAGGGGGAAGGGGTGGGGATGTGAATAAAGGAGGAGAGGATGGACCATGGGGGGACAGTGTTCAGATATAACACATTTTCTTTTTTACTTCTTGCAAGGGGCTGGGATTGGATGGCCTGCCCAGGACCATAGGGCCAGGTGGATTCTGGGCCTAAGGGGTGGTATGGGGGCTCCGGGCTTCTTGGCCCCAGGACCAGGGATCTGTCTGCTGCACCACTCAGCGACCCTACAGCAGAGTCAGAGTGAAAGGAGAGAGAAAATATAGTACACGGTAGTGGAGAAATAAGAAAGGAGGGAGTTGCGATCAGCAATGGCAACGGTAGAAAAATATGGAAGTAACTTTTGTGATGGACTTATCATAAAGAATGTGATCCACTCACGACAGAGTTGATGGTGTTGGAACAAAGACTGAAGCACATTTTTTGTTATTATTATTTGGGGGAGGGTGCAGGGCAAGTGGGGCTGGGTGGCCTGCCTGGAGCCACATAGCAGAATGATCTTTGGGTGTCTGAGGCCAGATTTGGACCCAGGTGCTCCTGGCTCAAGGGCCAATGCTCTGTCTGCCACCCAGCCATCCCTACTATTATTACTATTATATTTTATTTGGGGTCTTTTTTTTTCTTTTTTTCTTTTTGGTTTTTGCAGGGCGGTGGGGATCGGGTGGCTTGCATGTCACATGGCTGGGTGATTATTGAGTTTACGAGGCTGGATATGTACTCGGGTGCTCATGGCTCCAGAGCTGGTGCTTTGTCCATTGCGCCACCTGGCCATACCTACAATTATTACTATAATTTTTTTTTATTTTAATTTTTTTCTCTCCCCTTTACTTTTTCGCCCAAGCAAGTCTATCTATATTCATGGGGGAGGGGTATTTTGTTTACTTGTAAACAAGTATATTTTATTAATGTAAAAAAACCATTTGTATGAAATGAGAATAAAAAAACAGGGATCAATATAACAAAGAGGAAGAAAAAAAAAGAAACTCACCTAGATGTAACTTTTTAACATATTAATATATCTTTATTTAATATATTAATTTGCTGGCTAGAATAAAAAAAAAAGACTTCAGAGGTTGATAATAAAGCATGCTACCAACCTCTTGATAGTGAACTGAGGGTCCCAAGAGAAAAAAAAATGAGTTTAGACTTGGAAAATGAATGGGTTGATTGTGTGTGACTACACTTAATTATTACAAGGGTGTTTTTTCTTTTTTTTTTTAAATGGAAGTTTGGAAGAAAGAAGAGAGAAAAAGAGTTGCCAAGATAAAAGAATAAAGAAAAGAGAGTCCTTGAGGCATTTTATGCGTTGAAGAGAACAGAAAGAAGTTCAGTGGAAAACAGTTTAAAACAGCTTTGGAATCACATGTTGAATTACTAAAAATAGAGATTTATGGTTTCATCTAAAATCCTCTTTTTCTGTTCTACTTTATAGATGGGAATGTTCTCTTTCTTTAGTGTTCATTAAATTAAGAATAAAAAATACTGTTTTTATAAAAGGAAAAACTATGAAATCACAAAGGGACTCAATCATATCTGAAGGAAAATAAGCATAGGAGTTGGTTGACAAGAGCAATGTGGTTATATAGGGAACTCATCAACCGAGATGGATTTTTAAAAGATATATTCAAAAGATAGAAAGAAATAAAGGAAAGTCATATGATGGATACAAAAATATGGCATCATATTGTAAGAATAATATGGCGGTACTAAATTTTAGATAGAATTGTAATTAACAACACAGAGAAGACAGAATGTTCAATTCTTTTTTCTTCTCTACTTTTCTCTTACTTTATTTTTTCCTTCCCTCCAACCCTCTGTTCTTCTTTTCCTTTTCTTCCATCCTTTTTCTTTCTTTCTTCCTTCCTTCCTTTCTTTCTTTCCTCCTTTCTTCCTTTCTTCCTTTGTTTCTTTTTTCTTTCTTTCTTCCACTTTTCTTCTATTTTTTCTGCCAAGAAAAATGATTTCTATAAAAGAAAGAATAAATAAAAATGGATAATGGAGGTAATGTTCAATGGAAGTAAAAGAATAGTAAGCAAGCACATAATTTCCCTAGATATGCTCAAGTAATGAGGCTGTAGTAAACTATGTCCTTAGGTACTGAAAGAAATGGCAGATGTTTTTACTGAGCTTATAAGAATAATATCTGAAAGACTGGAAAATGGTACAGTTTACCACAGGACTGAACAAAATAAATGTTCACCTAATTTTTTAAAAAGCGAAATATAGGGTGACTAGGTGCTGTAGTGGATAAAGCATGGGCCCTGGAGTCAGGAGTACCTGGGTTCAAATCCAGTCTCAGACACTTAATAATTACCTAGCTGTGTGGCCTTGGGCAAGCCACTTAACCCTGTTTGCCTTGCAACAAAAAAAGAACCTAAAAAAGTGAAATATAATGGATTCTAAAAACTCAAGGCTGATGAACTTGAGTTCAATAATTGAGAAAATTCCAGAATAGATTGTTAAAGTGATAAAGAATATTTTTAAAAGGCTACAAAGAGCTTGAAAAGTTTCATCACAAATAGATCTTGTCAGACTAACTTTATTTTCTTTTTTTCACAGAATTGCTAAGCTAGTAGATGAGGGCAAAAGTTGTCAATATAATTACCTAGATTTTAGCAAAGCATTTGATAAAGCATCTTATTCAAGAAGAATGATGGAGAGAACACACTGGATGATAGTGCAATTAGATGGAGTTGAAACTCAATGCTTAAATGATTGGACTTAAGGAATACTTATTAATGGTTTGCTGTCACCTTGGCAGGTCTTTATTGTAATGCCCTTGGGATCTTTGCCTGGCTTTAGTTGGTTTAACAATTTTTATCAGTGACATAGAAAAATATCCAGGATAGCATGTTTATCAGTTTTGCAGAGTAAATCAAGCTGGGGAGAATAGCTTATACTATGATGGAGTCAGGATTCCAAAATGTCATAACAGGCTAGAGTATCAGACTGAATCTAGTAGGGTGAAAAATGAATAGGGATACCTGAAGGAGTATTCCAGAATCAGCTCAAGCCCACTTGGAGATTGATTGTTAAATGGCCAATGTGAGCATTTACATGGAAGAAACTGATAAACACTTCAAATCAGGGTTTTGTTGATTTCCTAGATTTAAGAAAGTGATGTGGAATACATTAGCAATACAAATTAAATTTTAAAGTGTGAAACAATATGTGTATATAAATACATATACTTATATGCATATATGTGACCCATTATAAATATATATATATATATATACACATATATATATCACAATAATTAAATGTTTATCTGCACAGCCTTGAATAAGGGTATGTCTTACACTTTTGTCTTATAGATTAACTTTACAAGTATAAGATAGGGTGTAAGGGACTGTTGTTTGTGGGAGTCCTGTAAACTTTGATCACCTGGTGTCCTCAAGCACCAGAGTGTTGTTTTACTGGTTGACTGAAGAGTGACATGGGATTGGGAGTGGACCAGGGACTGGGAAGGATATTTAAGCACTTGTATTTGGTTTAATAAATGGAGATCTTGAGAATTTGAAGAACTTTCCATCTTTGTCTCCTGCCTCCTCAACATTCACCTGGGTAAGGATAGACTAGCAGACAGGAACCTAACACTTCTTAAACAGCTACTCTAACAGGAACTTAACAAATGGTGCCCAAATATGGACACAAAGGCAGAGCTATCTGAGTGGAGTTCAAGATAAGGACCAGCAGATACAAGCAAGAGAATTTCCAGGAGACATCCCAGAGCAGAGGACTTCAGAGAGGTAACAAGTTAGTTACTATGGGGCTGATAATAAGAAGTTGAAGGAGGCTCTAAGGAAAGCAAAGGGAAAGGGAAAGTGTATTCACCTCTATGCCTGAGGCAGAAGAAATAAAAATTTCAGCATTACAAAAGGCCATTGAAAGAGCAAAAGAGAAGGAAGAAAGTTTGATGGGATTTAAGTGATGAGTTTCAGTCATTCCTGTTACTGAGGAGCCAGGTCCTTTTAATCCAGGAAACCTTAGGAGAAGACATGAGCCAGTAAATAAAAAAGCAGTCAAAGATTTAAAGAAGGCAGTGGAGGAATATGGGGCAAGATAAATTTTTGTCTGGTTACAATTGGATACTCTTGCATACTCCATATTAAAACCTATTGATTGGAAGTAGATAGAGCATGTTTGTCACCTGGACAATCTGTTTTTTGGATGACAGTTTATAGAACAATATAGACAGATGACTTTGAGGCATGCACAAGGTCCCAATGCCACCACATATTATGAACAATTAAGTAGCACAGGTCAATTTCTCAACAATGCAGACCAACTATATTATGGGTTAGAAACATTATCTGTGTAAAGAATGCTTGGGGATGTATTCCAATACAAAATGAAAAGAAAGAACCATTTGCACTTATCAGACAAAGAAATAATGATGCTTTTGTAGATTTCTTTGTCCGGTTACAGGAGGCAGTAGGAAGAACGTTAGGAGATGTAGCAGGAATAAATGTATTAATAAAGCAATTAGCATGGGCTAATGCAAATGCTGATTGTTAGAAAGCAATGGTTGGCTTAAGAAGGGATGCCACCATTGAGGAAATGATTCAAAGATGTGACAGAATAGGATCTCAGATGTATCATGCAGAATTAATGGCAGAAGCATGCACTAATATGCACACGGGAAATAAAGAGACTGTGGACATTTAAAGAAAAATGGTTGGAGTGCCCAAGATGCTAAACCCAGAAAGATCAGGGTACATTGTCTTAAAAATCCATGCCCAAAGTGTAAAAAGACAGGACATTGGGCATCAGAATGTAGACACAGAAATTTAAATGGATAAAGGGGCCCTCTTCCAGGGGTCCATCAAAAACAATCATGGGATATGATAGTTCACGACAGCAGGAGATAGAATGGTATGCAGCTTTGGCAGCAAGCTGACCCATATCAAACTACTGACAGTCAAAAGTGCTAGGAAATTTAGGGTGCCTCCACATGCTTCTGCTGAAGTACCTATTCACCCTTTATGATTAATGAAATAATTTTGGCTCCACCAAATCTGGAGTATACTCACATTAAACCTTTAGTAATGCATGTGAGTGGGGAAAGTTTTTCTATTGCAGTAATAAATGCTAATGATGTTGATAGCTATATAAATGAGAACCAATGCATAGCTCAGTTGCGTGTTTTTTCAAGATGTGGTATAAATAAGAAGGAAAGTGAGTTGAAAAAGGGGCCAAAACAGAAACCACAATAAAATGATGTTTACAACTATAATTTCTTCAGGAAAAAACCTCTTTGTGTTATCCAAGTAGAAGAAATTGCTTTCTTAGGTTTGATTGACACTGGGGCAGATTAGACTGTGTTCCCCATACAGAACTGGCCACAGGCTTGGCCTAAACAGGTTGGCTATACTAATCTAGTGGGCACTGGGGGTTGACAGGAAACAGAAATTTCTTATCAACCCTTGAAATGGAGAAAAGAAGATAAAGCAGGAGCTATCACTCCTTTCATAGTTGAAGGACTTCCTACAATATTATGGAGAAGAGATAGATTATGTCAATTAGGGGTAAAAATTAGCATGGATTCTTTGATTAGGGCTGCTGTTGAGTCGGGGAGGATTAATTGTACCAATTGTTAAACTGGAATAGAAGAATCTGCAACCTATATGGGTGGAACAATGACCCCTCACAGAAGAAAAGATTTTAGCCTTAAAAGATATAGTTAAGGAACAATTAGAACAAGTCACAGCCCTTGGAACTCCGTTGTATTTGCTATAAAAAAAGCAGGGAAATGTAGGATGTTAACAGATTTACAAAAGATCATTGAGGCCATGAAAGACATGGGTGCTTTACAACTGGGATTACCTTCCTCTAACATGTTTCCCAAAGAGCAACCGTTGTGGGTGATTGACATAAAAGACTGTTTCTATTCTATTCCCACTCACCCACAAGACTATGAGAAATTTGCCTTTTCCATTCCCAACACAAATCTTGGAGCTCCCCATGATAGGTGTCATTGGAAGGTGTTGCCACAAGGAATGGAAAACAGTCCAACTATATGTCAATATTTTGTACATGAAGCATTAAAGGGGGTTAGGAATAAATGTAAAGATGCATATTTTTTACATTGTATGGATGACATCTTGGCATCTCATGAAAATAGTGAAGTATTAGAAGAAATGTTGTTAAATACCATAGCTGATCTTGAGGGATATGGGTTAGTGATAGCTCCAGACAAAATACAAAAACACCCTCCTTTTCAATGTTTAGTTTTTCAGATAAATTCCACCACCATAAAGATTGAGCCTCCTGCATTGAATACCAACAAAAGTACAGACATTAAATGATGTTCATAAGTTGATAGGTGATATACAGTGGATATGACCTTGGGTCAAGATTTCTAATGATCTTATGAAATCACTGTATGAAATGCTGAGAGGAGACAAGAATTTGTTATCAAAGAGGTAATGGACTGCAGAGGCAAAGTCTAGCATTCAGAGCATTACACAATTGATTCATGATCAACACAGAATAAGAGTACATCATTTACAGGACCTTGAAATAACTATTTTGCACATGGTAGAATGTCCTACTGGATTTATACATCAGGGGCAAGGCATTGTGGAATAGGTATATTTAAGTGTGCAGGGAAAGAATGTATTCATTACATAATTGCAAATGCTTGCATTTTTAATTAAAAAGGCTAGAAATAGGGGTGGCTAGGTGGCGCAGTGGATACAGCACCAGCCCTGGAGTCAGGAGTAGCTGGGTTCAAATCCGGTCTCAGACACTTAATAATTACCTAGCTGTGTGGCCTTGGGCAAGCCACTTAACCCTGTTTGCCTTGCAAAAAAAAAAAAAAACCTGAAAAAGGCTAGAAATAGAGTAATAGAGTTATTTGGAAAAGAACCTTCAAAGATTTACATCCCATTACAGATGGAAATTATAGACAACAGTATTAAGCACTTGGAAGAATGGCAGATTTTGGTGAATATGCAAATAACATCTAAATCACCATTAGTGCTTAGTAAGTTTTTCTCTTAATGGCCATGGATTGTGGAGTGGATAGTGGTAAAAAGGAGCCTGTGGATGGTATAAATGTTTTTACAGATGCAACAAAAAATAACAGAGCTTCCCTTTATATTCCAGTTAGAAATAGAAGGGATCTCTTTATTACTCCATTTCAATCCACTCAACAAAATGAACTTTATGCAGTGATACAAACTGTGACAATTAATGAATCCGTCAGTGTTATCACAGATAGAAAATATGTTTGGGGTGTCATACAGCATTTAGAAACTTCCCAAATCAAGGACACCAATAACCAGATTAGTATTCAATTATTTCGGGAATTGCAACTTTTGCTTAGAAGATGCACTTATCCTCTATTTTGCTTACATATTAGGTCTCATACTCATGCTCCAGGTCCTATAGCTAAAGGAAATACTATTACTGATGCTATATTAACCTTTCCTATTTTTGAAGCTGTGAAGGCTCATGATAAATTATATCCATTGGTATGATCATTATGAAGTTTGTATGGGATTACCAAAGAACAAGCTAGAAAAATTGTGCTACGATGTACTCATTGTGTGTCTTTTTCGCCCAAAAACATCAAGGGACTCTGTGAATCACAAAGGGATGGGTCCAAATTCTCTTTGGTAGGTGGATGTCATTCATGTATATGAGTTTGGCAGACTGAAGTATGTTCATGTCTGCATTGATACCTATTTGGGCTTTGCCTGGGCAACTCCACAAACCTTTTTAAACATGTGAGAAATCATTTATTAAGTTGCTTTTTTTCTTGGTGGACTTCCTGAGACTGAAGACTGATAATGGTACAGCCAATCTGGCTCAATCATTTAAAAGAATTTGCTATCACACATATTATTGGAATTCCTTACAATCCACAGGGGCAAGGGGTGGTGGAAAGAATGAACCAGATGCTTAAAATTGTGCTTCAAAAACAAAAAGGGGGAAAATATGATATACCCACCAATAGATTGAATTATGCAACTTATACCATAAATTTTTTGAAATTTGATTCCAATTGGCTTACTCAAGCTATGAAATTTTGGGGAATTGAACAGTGCAAATGAAATAAGTAGATATTTCAAGAGAGTCAGTATGAATACCCTATGCAAGAAAACATAATGTGGAAAGATAGGGAAGGAAAATGGAAAGGACCTGACCAGGTAATAATCTGAGGGCCAGAATTTGTTTGTATTTCCACAGGACATGGAAAAAATCTGTGTTCCTAAAAGGAATGTCTGCATTATCATTGAAGGAGAGAACCAAGATCATTAGGAAAAAAAGAAATTTTTTCTGAGATTGGGAAATTTAGATTCTGTCTTCCGAATGAAGCCTGTGCCTATGGCTTATATTTCTGTTGACTGGTCTTAATTGGTGCATTATGTGTACACATGTGTATTTAAACATCCAGAGGACATTTTACATCTCTCCACTGGCCTGGAGAGGTAGGAAAATGTTTCTATATCCTGATATCTGGTACTGGACAGGGTATCAATCTCAACTTAGTAAATGTGATACAAGAGAGTTGTTTCTGTGTTTGTGTTAGTGTCTAAATTCCTGTGTATATGTGTGATTCAAATATGAAATAGTTACAGTTACCTGAGTAAAATGTTACTCCTTTAGTTTGGGTTTTGAATTTGATTGCTTTGAAAGATTTTTTGTTGGCAAAAGAAAAAAGTTTATAAATCTTTGTCTCATCTATCATCACACGGTTATAGTAAGGAAAGTATCACAAATTATGACCCCCCTTCTGGGATAAATCTATTGATTCATGCATAATATAATGATGAAAATATTATTTTGTAAAATTTAATAACTCATGTTAATTGACTTGGATGCTTAGTTGTTTTTACTATTGTTTAATTGACATTTGTTTATACTATTTTTGAACTTTTGTTTACAACTTAGGTGACATTCATTATGTAATTGAATTAAAGAATTTTGCTTCAAAAAACAAACAAAAAGGGGATATGTAAGGGACTGTTGTGTGTAGGAGTATTGTAATCATTTATCATCTGGTGTCCTCAAGCACCAGAGTGTTGTTTTACTGGTTGACTGAAGAGTGCCACAGGAGTGGGAATGGACCAGGGACTAGGGAGGATATTTAAGCACTTGTATTTGGTTTAATAAATGGAGATCTTGGAGATCTTGGAGAACTTGGAGAACTTTCCATCCCTGTCTCCTGCCCCCTCAACCTTCACCTGGGTAAGGATAGACCAGCTGGCAGGAACCTAACACTTCTTGGACAGCTACTCTAACAGGAACTTAACAGTGGGGGAAACATGCTTTGTTTAAAATAGGTCTTTAACTCAATGGTTGACAAAAGAAGTATATGTCAGAAATATAATATGGCAGCTACAAAAACTAATGGAAGGGCAGCTAGGTGGCGCAGTGAATAGAGCACCGGCCCTGGAGTCAGGAGTACCTGAGTTCAAATCCAGCCTCAGACACTTAATAATTTACCTTGCTGTGTAGCCTTGGGCAAGCCACTTAATCCCACTGCCTTGCAAAAAAAAAAAAGCTAATGGAAGTTATCTGGGACTGCATTGACAAGCATAGCTTCCATGAATAAGAAGACTATAGTCTCACTGTGCTCTGCCCTAATAATACCATATCTGGAGATCTGCATTCAGATCTTGGATTAATAGTTTAGAAAGAACAATGATAATCTGGAAAGTTACAGAGGAGGTCACCCAGGATGGTAGAGTTCAAATTCACAGCATATTAGTAACAGTTGAAGAAACTGGGAATGTTTGACCTGGAGAAGAGAAAATTCATGGGGACATGAGAGCTTTCTTCAAGAATTTGAGACCTGTCTTGAAAAGGCATTAAGGCATTATTTGGTCACAAATGGAAAATCAGGAGCAAAGAGTGGAAGTCAAATAGCAGCAAATTTGGACTTGATATAAAGAACTATTCATACTACCTGTTACTAGAATACTGAGGGAATAGAGTATCTTTAATTTCTTTCTTTTTTAAAATATGTTTTATTTTTAATTTAAGGAACATGCATTTCTACAACATATATAATTTAAAAAGATGATTTCACATGAACCTGCAAAGCCATTATGTACAACTTATTATTTCTTTTAAATATATAATAAGGTTATATACATTTCTTTTTTTTCTATTTTCTTTCCTCTCCATTACCTTATAGATGGTTACCATTAAACACAAATATGTATCTTTATATATAGAAACACAAACATATATATATATATATATATATATACAATTATACATATATACACATTATATGTATATATATATATATATATATATATATATATATATAATTCTATGCATATTTCTATTAGTTCTTTCTCTGGATAGATGTCTTCCTTCATATATCCTTTAAAGTTAATTTAGATATTTGTAATAGTCAAACTGACATACTCATTCAAAGTTATTATTAAAAAAATTAGTTATTGTATACAATATTTTCTTGGATCTACTCATTTCACTTCATTATTTTGTGCAAGGTTTTCCCAAAATGTTTTTCTAAAATCATTGAGTTCATAATTTCTTATAGCATAGTAGTATTCTATCACAGTCATGTATCACAACTTGTTTAGTCATTCTCAAGTAAATTCTTTGCACAAAATTTGAAAAATGTTATTGTGGGTTGTAGGAATTCCTTTATAGATATGGATTAGACTAAGAGGTGGCTAAGATCCTTCCAACTCTAGAATTCTATGATTCTTTGAGTTTCAGCTTTTATCTTTGATAATAATTGCTTAACTGGACAGAGGTAGTGTCATTGAAGAGAGTAGTTTGCTGGGAAAATATAGCAATACTTATTTTTTAAAATGGAAACAGAAAGGGCCTGCCACCCATAAAAACCTTTATGGAAAGTACCAATAATTCCCATAATACTACCCATTTCTTGAAGAGCTGATTTACAGAGCTCCCAGCTGTTACTAATTACAGAGGGGTTGTGGATGATGCCTTCTCAACTTGCCACTTACTAGGCTCTAGGAAATGGGATGATTATGACAACCTACTTCTTTGTACAGCCTCAGTCTTTGCAGAGTTAATGTCCAACTGACTGTCAAAAATAGAGTGGTCAGTGAAGCTCATTATATATTCTTTCCTGGGACTCAATAGTCTTTTCAGTCAAGGCTATCTGAGTTTATATCCTACCCATGCATTTTTTCCCACACAAAAGCCTGTTGTTCTCCCAGTTTCAAGCTAACTGCTTTTATCATTCATAATGATAATGGAAGGAAAAAAAAATTTGTCCATGTAGTCTTTGAATCTGACTTTTGCTGTAAACATCAGCTGAGTCTTCTACTTGAGTTGAATCTTACAACCTGGAAAAATTCCCTGGCCCCAAAGCAGATTTTGTTCATTAGTGAAAGAAAAATCAATTTCCTTGTGTTAGCCTGAGGCATCCCATCTTGAAAAAGGTGCCAAATGAATTTGCTCCAACTTTATCCCCAAACATCAAGGCTCTCTGAGGCCCTAGCCCTTCAGGGAAAGTTCAAGTTTGACACTAGCATGAGTAAATCAGAGGGCAGATGATGGGTAAATATATGGGATTATGATATTTAAAATCTATTTTATTTTAGGCTTTTGCAGGGCAATGGGGTTAAGTGGCTTGCCCAAGGCCATACAACTAGGTAATTATTAAGTGTCTGAGGCAGGATTTGAACTCAGGTACTCCTGACTCCAGGGTCGGTGCTCTATCCACTGCACCCCTAGCCACCCTTAAAATCTATTTTAAAAACTCCATTACCATCTTCTGAACCAGAGTTTCCTACTTGATTATAGAAAAACAAATAATAATCACATCAGCATTTCCTTTTTTTTTTTTTCCTGTTTGCTTTTGCAAGGCAATGGAGTTAAGTGACTCACCCGAAGTCATACAGCTAGGTAATTATTAAGCATCTGAGGTCAGATTTGAACTCAGGTACTGGACTCCAGGATTGATGTTCTATCCACTGTTCCAGCTGCCCCAACAGCCTTTATTTTCAAACAAGATGGAAATCTTAAAGCAAAAGCTGTAGCAGGATTTCATACAGGTATTTGTTAAGATGGCTTAATTGAAAAAGATTTCCACATTTTTTTATCCTCAGAATTGAGTCCACAAACATCATTTTTTTTACTTTCATATGAACTTCTTTCCTCATTACTAAGAGGAGAATGATGAGCCAATCAAATTCCCAAAAGAATATTTACAGAGTTAGGGGGAAAAATGGAGAAATTCATATAGAAGTCCAAAATATTAGGAATCTCAAGAATAATAAAAAAGCAGAAAAGAGACTAGTCTGTCAGTACCATGTTTCAAACTGTATGATTGAGACTGATTAAAAAATAGAGGCAGATCAAAGAAGAAGAAGATTAGGTGTACAAAATACAGACATAAATAAAATATTACTATAATATTTATTAAACTCAAAGATCCAAGTTACAAGGGGAGAAGGACTCACTATTTTTTAATAACTTCTGGGAAATTAGACAGCAGTTTGGCAGAAATTTGGTTTAGACCAACTAATATAAGCTCCAAAGTATATGTGACCTAGATGTAAAAGCTCATATCATAAACAAATTAGAAGAAGAAAGATGAAATTATCTTTTGGATATATAGATGAAAAGAACCTGTGACTAAAATGATGGAGAGGGTAATACAAGAAAAAATAAACAATTTTGATATATAAAATTTTAAAGTGAGCAACCAAGTGTAATGCAGTGAAAATTAGAAGGGAAACAAGTAACTGAGGAAAAATACTTTCAATAACTTTTCTCTGATAAAAGTTTCATTTTCAATATAATAAATAAGGAATGATTCAAACTTATAAGACTACCATTGTTACTTATTGATGTACTGTGTTCTGTCTTGTTAAAACCTAAGGATCTAAAATATGACTTTGCCCTTTGTTTTTTATGTTGTTTATTGTTTGTGGTTTTAGGTTTTATAATTAAAATAGTTTTAAATCTTGAAAATTAAGTTTCAATTATCTTAAAAATTAATTTATCTAGAATAGCACTTGGAACATCTTCATTATCAACAAGCTATACTTCCTGGAGAATTCTTAACCAAATAAGGGATGAAGGATGCCACAAAATAGAATAGAAAATTTAAAATATGTGAAATGAAAAGGTTTTTATGAATAAAATCAATGAAACTGGGATGAGAAGGGAAATTGTTGACTGAGTAAAAATCAATTATCTGAGGCAGCTCGGTGACGCAGTGGATAGAGCACCAGCCCTGAAGTCAGGAGGAGTACCTGAATTCAAATATGGCCTCAGACACTTAATAATTACCTAGCTGTGTGGTCTTGGGCAAGCTGCTTAACCCCATTGCCTTGCAAAAAATGTAAAAAAAATTAAAAAAAATCAATTATCTGTGATAAGAATTTGATATCTGAGATATACAGTTTATTAATACATAAGACCAAGAACATTCCTTTATGACTAAGAAATCAAAAATATGATCGTGGTCAAAAAGAAGCTTCTTTTCAAAAGAAGCCATTTCAAATGATTGAGAACCATATAAAAATGTTCTAAATTGCTACTAAAAGAAAAATGCACATCAAAACAACTATGAGATTTCACACTGGAGGAGCTGTATGAAAAAAAGTATACTATTGATAAAGCCATGAATTTATTCTACCATTCTGGAAAGTGACTTGGAATTATGCTTTGTAAAAAAGGATTAAAATGATCAATATGCTTTAACCTAGATCCTACTACCTGGCATATTTCCTAAAGGGTTCAAATATAGAAAAACAGACATATTTATGTCAAAATGTTCATGACTACACTTTCTGTAATAACAAAAACCTAGGAAAAAATAGTGATCCATCATTTGGGTACTGGTTAAACAAATAATAGGATCTGAATTAAGTGGAATATTATTGCATAGTAAGGAAAAAAGAGGAAGAATTTGAAGAGACATAGGAAAATATATGAATTAGATACAGAGTGAAGTAGGTAAAACTAGACAAACCAATATATACAATAAAGCTTCTATGTTCTCTTCAGGGACTTCTCAGTGAATTCTGTGAACCTTTTCTCATTCTGGGATCTGATTACCTAATTCCAAACTTTATATTTCCTTCAGAACCTCCCTAGTAATTCCTGTGAAGACCTTGTTCAGGTCTTCATCCCAAGGCCTATCCTTAGACCAGATGGACCTGCTCCAGCCTCCTTGACTTCAAGGCATACCACCTTCAATATCATAATCTGCCAAAGGTGGAATCTTGAAGGAAGACCTTTAATACTCTAACTCGTTACTCTTCTTCAACTTCTCTCCAAGCACTTCCTGGATTTATTCCTCTATTGTGTTTCTGAACTCCAGATTCCTCACATACCAACCCTATTCCCTAACCTCAATTGCTATTCCCTTATTTCTATCCCCTTCAATCAACAGTGTACAGGAGCCAGTTCATGAGAGTTGATTGTTAAGTTTTCAGGAATTTTGTGAGTTAATTGTTCAACACACCTAGTGTAAAGTTTAATCATCTCCTATATACCACTAATATTATTCTTTGCTTAAAAGAAATTTGCATAAATCACAGCTGAATATATGTTTAATACGTTATGATCTACATAATTCAAATGATTGTATCTATAATTAATATATATGAGAGAAAATAATTCATTTTGTTATGATGCTACTAATACAGTGCTAGGGAGAAAGTCTCAAGTAGCTTTAAAATCATCATTTAACACTATTTAAATAATTGATTGTTTTAATGTCTTCTTAATTCCACATCTGAAATAAAATAATTTAATCATTTAAAATATTTCTGGATAAAATTTATTCTGTTTATCACCATTTCAATAAAAATCACACTGATCTAGAAACTGTGCTTAAAGAATTTAAAGTTGAAATTATTAAAATTGGTCAAGCACTGGGACTGAGATGCTCCTGAATAACTACTACTATATAGCATGCATATCCTGTAATATAAGATGTTCATTTTCTCTTCTTATTAATCTGGTTTGACAAATAAAATAATTAGCATTAATTTTCTTTCCAAACCTTGCTTTAATGATTAATGTCTTTAGTGAATTTTCATTTTCATCTACAGTGAAGTCAAGATCAACCAACATGTGTGAAGTGTAAAAAACTAATCCACATACCATAAGAGTTTGGAAAAATGGAAAATAAGAATTTCAAATAGAAGATTCAATTAAATCAGATGTTTAAAGATATATCATTTAGAAAAAAATTATAAGTTTAATGTTTTTCCTAGGGGTATATATAATGTTTTACCTAGGTTACTATGAAATATAATTCAACACATGAACTTACCTCTTTTATCACACAGAAATAATGCTGAAAAAGTTGTAAAGAATCAATAATTGAGGGGATAACAATCAATTGGGGAATTGTTGAAAAAGTTATGGTATATGAATGTTATAGAGTACCATTGTTCTATAAGAAAACATGAATAGTTGGACTTTAGAAAAGGATGAAAAGAATTACACTAATTAATGCCGATAGAACCAAGAGAACATTGTACACATTAACAACACTGTGAGTTGATCAACTATGATGACTATAGCTCCTCTCAGTAATTCAAAGATCTAGGACAGCTGTGTTGGACAATACCATCCACATCCAGAGGAAAACTAAACAAAATTAAAAAAACACACAGAATCTGAATGAATACTAATTTCACTTTTTTTCAAAACTTCTCTCATGTTCTTCCTTCCTATCTCATGCTTTTCTTTCTTTTTCCTTAATCCTAACTCCTAACACACAAAATGACTAATATGTAAACATATTAAACACAACTGAACATGTACAATTTTTACTAGATTGTACTCCACTGGGAGGAGAGGGGTGAGAAGGGAGGGTGGTGGAAAAATGTGCAACTAATGATATTCAAGTGTATGATTGTTGTAAAAATTTCATAGCATGTTAATTGGAAAAATAAAGTATAAAAATGATGAAAGCTTTTTTTAAACTTTTGATTTGATAACTATCTTCTTGACTTTATAAAAACAAATTTTACCATGGATGAAGAAAAAAATTAATTGAAGTTCTTTTTAAAACACAAAATTATTTGAATGATTTTCAAGATTTTGTTAATAATAACAAAATCAAATACTCCAGTTCCTAAAACCATACAAAAAAAGATAGTCAGCACTGCTGAAGTCAGTACTGCCAAAACTGAAATAGATTTCAGTGAAATAAAGATAATTTGTTTTATTAAAATTAAATTAATTTGCTTTTATTTTTGATGGATCTAGATTCATTTTATATTATTACAAAAATTTTGTTATAAGAGTAAACATACCCCCCCCCCCCAAGAAGATGAGAAACCTCAAGAATAGTGAGAAAGAGGAAAAAAATGTATTTCAGTCTGTGTTCAGATTACAATGGCTCTGTCCCTGGGTTGAGTTTCCTTATTTATGATAAGTCCACCAGAGAAGTTGCTTCAATATTTTTCCCACAGTTGCTATTACTAGTTGTATTTCCCTCCACTCTATTCCTTCCCAGTCAAATGAAGATAATTTGTACAAGGGCAAAAAAAAGATTTATCAATAGATCACAAATCAGATTTAATGCTAGTAAATTTAATTAGAAAAAGAATTAGACTGGGATACAACTTTATTTGTGGAATTATTATTGAATTGAAACCAAAAGGGGCAGTTAGGTGGCACAAATGGAGAGAGCATGGGTCCTGGAGTCAGGGGGACCTGAATTCAAATGTGGACTCAGACACTTGATACAAGCTGGGTGACTTTGAGCAAGTCACTTTCACCCCCCCCCCCCAAAAAGAATTGCAACCAAAGATTGGTTAAATCCTTTTCCTTTTATACTGTCTCTAATCATATCTTGCTAAAATGCAATTGTGTTGATTAGGTCCATTGTAAATTTATGATATATAATCTCAAATAAGTTCTTATTGCAACAAGGCAATTCATTTATAACTTCCTAATCAGTATGCTATCCCAATCACTACAGTGGTAATTCCAAACTTTTTTCATCTCTCCTCAATCCAAAGAACCCCTTTGCTTTCCCCCCCCAAGTACCTCACCTTTTTTACTTCACTGAAAATAAATGAAGCCATTTGTCAAAAGCTCCTTCCCTCTTTTCCCTTCTTCATCCCACATCCCTCAAATATCTTCTCCTTCCATCTCCTCCTTCACACCTATCTAACATAAAAAGGTGGCCCTTCATCTTGCTTCAACATTATACCCTTAATCCTCTCCCCTCTTGTCTTCTCCAATAGATTACACCCTATCATCTCCTCTCTCTCTCTCTGAACTTTGCTACTTTGATCCTTCTTTGCTACCTACAAATATTGTCTTCTTAATCCTTACAAAAACAAAACAAAATCTTTACTTTATCCACCCATCTTTACTAGCTGCCATCCTATATCTCTTCTTCCTTTTTCAGCTATACTTGAAAAATCTGTCTACTTCTAGGAGCCTCTATTTTCCATCTCTTGCTTCTAATCTCTCTACAATCTGGCTTCAGATTGCATCACTCAACTGTGATTACCATCTCCAGAACTGTAAATGATGTCTTAATTGTCAAATCTGAATCCTCATCCTTCCTAATTTCTTTGACAGCAAGGACAGTATTTTCTTTCTTTGCTTGTTACTGCTTAACCCAGGGAATTTGGCAGAAGGTAAGGACTCAATAAATCCTTGTTGACTGACTAACAATTATTACAACTCTGTAAATGGAAAGTACAACAGCCAGAACCTCAAACTAAATGCTGTGTAATTATAATGATTAAGGCTGTAGAAGGAGGGAAACTTTGAGTGTGGAACAGTCAGTTCATATAATGTCAAACATCAACAATGTATGGATTTTGCTTACAGTTTTTTCTTTATTTTTTAATCATTGATTGATACATATTTGGCAAAAATGATATTACAACAAAAGAAATCAATTTAAAAAACAAGATAAGAAGAATTTAAAATAAACCGTTGCATGCATTTTTTAACCAATTTTTGAGAGCACTCATCTTAAGGATCATTAATATTATCTGGATTGGTTTTTCATTTTGTGATATACTAGCCACATTTCCTCGGCTTTATGCACTATGAGAAGTTTTCTTCTTGAGTTTACCATTCAAAGTCATCTGTTTGACAGGTTCATTCAAAGTTACTCTGCCTTTGTAATTAGGTTAATTAAAAGGTATGGCTTTGAGGACCCTATCCTAAAGATCTCAAAAAGAAGTTTGAATGAAAGATGATGGCATATTAGATGAGGAGAATTAATCACTAACTCCAACAGCTTACTTCAAAGGCAAACTTTTCAAAAGTGGGTGAGGATGTTCCTTGGAGAAACCAAGGGGGATATCATCCTGTAAGGAGGAAAACTTTAACATAGGAACACCACTAAGGGGTGTTGCAGAAGTACAGGCTAAATGGAATATGGTCCTTTGAAAACATTAGCCTTAGGAACTAGAAGTAAATTTGTAAAGCTGAATGGTGCCATTTTTTTCTAACTTGATCAACAATTATTTGTTGGATAAATTTATTTGAGTGAGAGGCAAGGTGGTCAAAGTGAAAAGAAGGTGGATTTTAGAATCAGGAAGATCTGAGTTCAGATCAAGGGCAAGTCACTTAACCTCTTGGTTCATCAGACTACTCTTTAACACTATAATTTAGAGAAGTTGGCATTCTGAATCAAAGGGAAGGTGTTTTCACACTGTGAGGGCACTAGACTAGGGAAATCTGGTCTATATGTATCACCCTAACCCTGCACAGTGCATGGTAAAAAGTTTTGTAATTATAGTCAGACGACCTAGGATCCAATCTCATGTTTACCACTTATGAGCTTGGAAAAGCTACATCTCTTTTGTCTGTTTCTTCATCTTAAATGAGAGGTTAGATTACCTTTAAATTCCCAGTGAATCCTTACCGTATGCTGAATACCAATGAAGCATATAAGAATTTATACAGTACTACTCTGTGCTTAATTTATGGTTAGCTGAAATCTAAATTTAATCCTATTACTTTAAAGCATCTCTGAAGTGTTGTTCAGTCATTTTTTGAACTATGTCCAACTCTTTATGACCCCATTTGGGATTTTCTTGGTAAAAATAGTAGAGTAGTTTGTCATTTTCTTCTCCAGGTCATTTTTACAGATGAGGAAACTGAGGCAAAAGGAGGCCCTAGGCAAGTCACTTACTCCTTTTTGCCTCAGTTTCCTCATCTGTAAAATGACTTGGAAAAATGAAAAGACTAGAAAGGAACTGGTGATCAAAGTAACTGGCATGGCTTCAAGCATTCCAGGTCTATGCTGCTTCATCCATCCCTAATACAGGAACTACTTATAAAGAATTCATACCTACCATATATATATATATATATATATATATATATCTTCCAAATATGATCAGTAATTATTTCTTCCTTTATTCAGCATTTCAATAATGATCTCAGTCTTGGTCCATTCTCTTCTCTCCTTCCATCTCCTCCACAACTGCTTTGTAGCCTCACATCACTCATATCTGGAGGAAATTCTATTACCCCTCCCCCAAGTCATCCTGATTTATACCTGTGTTCAGAAAGACAATTTCAAGATAGTCTCGAGTGTGTTTTACTTTACTCCTTTCTTTCTGGTCCCCATTTTTCCACAGTTTCTTTGCCAATCACCTCACCATTGCCAAAGTACCATTTCCTCTCCATCCATACATATCATTCCAGAATCATGAATCAAATCAACTTTACCATTGTTCCTGGATATGGCATATCCATCTGCTCCCTTATGGCCTCACTCACCATCCCCCTTTCCCTACCAAAGTATCCTTCTCTGCACACTGCTCCCCTATGGGTAGTAAGGACTTATTATCCCTAGCACTTAGCACCATGCTTGAAATATATAAAATATTTAATAAATGCTTTTTGATTCATTCCTTCATTCACTCATTTAATATTTGTGTCATAAGATGTCATTCATTGACTGGATATATAGCAATTGAATACCCACTGAGGGCAGATACTTGTAATAGGTATTATGACAATTGCAAAGAATTATGGCTTCAAGTTTTCCAAATAGATTGACATGCAAGAGCAAATACATGCAAAGTTACTTGACAACATAAGGTGAAAGGAGAATTTGCTAAATTCCAAAGGTATTCCACAGACATCATATCGAATGGGAGTGGTTAATCTCAGGAGTCTGGGAAGGTTTCATGGAGAAGCTGAAATTTACAGCCCTATCCAAGTGGTACTTTATCATTTAAATCATATTTAGCACTCCCATTCATTAATCCTTCAGAATTCCATTGTATGAGAATCACTGAAATCTAAGACTAAATGGGATACTCACCCAGACACATCTTTTATCTTGTTTCTTCTTGTAAAGGCATCATGCCATGCAATACAGGGTGATTTCTTGTGTGCAGGAGAACCTGCTCTTAACATGATGATGCTTGCCCTTTATTCTTGAAGAAGACCATGACATCAGGAGAAGTGATGCCATGGCAAGCACATGAATTGGATTTGAGTGAGGGGGGGCTTTGCTAAGTCATCAGCTTCACTTTCTCTTTCAGAGACATCTGGGTCCAGTGGCCAGATATAGACCCAGTAGTGGCCCTGAACACAAGGCAATCAGAGTTAAGTGACCTGCCTAAGATCACACAGCTAGTAAGTGTCTGAGGCCAGATTTAAACTCCCGGTCTCCCTGACTCCAAGGCCAGTGCTCTACCCACTGCGCCACCTAGCTGCCCTCCTAACATGGGCATAGGAGGAGGAAGAACAGGGATAATGGGCCTCAATGAGAGGAGTTCCTCTGTACTTCATATGCCTTGGTCCAAGTTCTCTCTGATACAGGATTTAAAATGATTAAAATTATTCACATGCAGTTTTTTCTTAAGATAGATGATCATGATCGAAAGGATTCATTTTCAGGTATATATTGATTTAAATAACCTCTAAGTTTATTTCTTTTTTTTTAAGAAAGATTTTATTCATTTTGAATTTTATAATTCCCCCCATTCTTGCTTCCCTCCCCCCAACAAAAGGTATTCTGTTCATCTTTACATTGGTTCCATTTATACATTGATCTCAGTTGAATGTGATGACAGAGAAATCATATCCTTAAGGAAGAAAAATAAAGTATGAGATCCCAATAATATAACATTTTTAAAAAAAGAATTGACAGTAATAGTCTTTGGTCTTTGTTCAAAGTCCATAATTCTTTCTCTAGATACAGATGGTATCCTCCATTGCAGATAACCCCAAATTGGCCCTGGTTGTTGCACTGAAGGGATGAGCAAGTCCATCAAGTTTGATCATCACCCCCAAATTGCTATTAGGGTGTACAGTGTTTTTCTGGTTCTGCTCATCTTGCTCAGCAACAGTTCACACAAATCCCTCCAGGCTTCCTGGAATTCCCATCCCTCCTGGTTTCTAATAGAACAGTAGTGTTCCATGACATACATATACCACAATGTGTGAAGCCATTCCCCAAATGAAGGACATTCACTTAATTTCCAATTATTTTGCCACCACAAACAGGGCTGCTATAAATATTTTTGTACAAATGATGTTTTTACTCTTTCTCATAATCTCTTCAGGGTATAGACCCAGTAGTGGTATTGCTAAGTCAAAAGGTATGCACATTTTTGTTGACCCTTTGGCTTAATCCCAAACTGCCCTCCAGAAAGGTTGGATGAGTTCACAGCTCCACCAACAATGTGTTAGTGTACCAGATTTCCCACAACCCTTCCAACAATGATCATTGTCCTTTCTGGTCATATTGGCCAGTCTGAGAGGTGTGAGGTGGTATCTCAGAGATGCTTTAATTTGCATTTCTCTAATAAGTAATGATTTGGAGTAATTTTTCATATGACTATGGATTCCTTTTATTTTCTCAGCTGTAAATTGCCTTTGTATATCCTTTGACCATTTGTCAATTGGGGAATGGCTTTTTTTTTTTTTGACAATTTGACTCAGTTCTTTTTATATTTTAGAAATGAGTCTTTTGTCAGAAATATTAGTTGCAAAAATTGTTTCCCAGTTTACTACATTTCTTTTGATCTTGGTTAAAGTGGTTTTATCTGTGCAAAAGTCTTTTAATTTAATGTAATCAAAATTATCTAGCTTGTTTTTAATGATGTTCTCCATCTCTTCCTTGGTCATAAACTGCTTCCCTTTCCATAGATCTGACAGATCTGCTCCTTGATCTTCAAGTTTGCCATATAATATTTTTTTATGTTTAAATCTATACAGGATCTTATCTAGGTATAGGGTGTGAGGTGTTGGTCTAATCTAAGTTTCTGCCATACTAACTTCCAATTTGCCAACAGTTTTTATTGAAGAGAGAGTTTTTATCCCAATAGCTGGGCTCTTTGGGTTTATCAAACAGCAGATTACTAGAATCACTTCCTGCTATTGCACCTAGTCTATTCCACTGGTCCACCACTCTATTTCTTAGCCAATACCAGACAGTTTTGAGGACTGATGCTTTATAATATGATTTTAGCTATGGTAAGTTCTAAGCCCCCTTCTTTTGTACCTTTTTTCATTGAATCCCTGGAAATTCTTGACTTTTTATTTCTCCATATAAATTTACTTACAACTTTTTTCTAACTCATTAATTTTCTGGAATTTTGATTGGTAGGGTGCTAAACAAGTAGTTTAATTATGGTAGAATTATCACTTTTATTATATTAGCTCGACCTATCAATGAACAGTTGATGTTTGTCCAGGTATTTAAATCTGATTTGATTTGCATGAGAAGAGTTTTGTAATTGTTTTCAAAAAGTTTCTGAGTCTGCCTTGGCAGGTAGACTCCCAGGTATCTTATTTTGTCTGAGGTTACTTTGAATGAGATTTCTTTGTCTAGCTCTTTCTGCTGTATCTTGCTAGTCATATATAGAAATGTGGAGGATTTATGAGGGTTTATTTTATATCCTGCTACTTTACTAAAGTTGCTAATTATATTTAGTAGTTTTTAAGATAACTTTTTGGGATTTTTCTAGGTATACCATCATGTCATCTGCAAAGAGTGAGAGTTTTGTCTCCTCCTTCCCTATTCTAATTCCTTCAATTTCTTTTTCTTCTCTTCTTGCTGAAGCTAACATTTCTAATATGATATTGAATAGTAGTGGTGATAATGGGCATCCTTGTTTCACCCCTGATTTTATTGGAATGCCTCCAGTCTATCCCCATTGCATATAATGCTTGTTGATGGTTTCAGATAGATACTGCTTATTATTCTGAGGAACAAACCATTTATTCCTACACTCTCTAGTGTTTTTAGTAGGAAGGGGTGCTGTATTTTGTCAAAAGCTTTTTCAGTATCTATTGATATAATCATATGATTTCTGATAGGTGTGTTATTGATATAATTAATACTAACAGTTTTCCTAATATTGAACCAACCCTGCTTTCCTGGGATAAATCCTACTTGATCATAATGTATTATCCTAGTGATAACTTGTTGTAATCATTTTGCTAAGATTTTATTTAATATTTTTGCATCTATATTCATCAGGGAGATAGGCCTATAATTTTCTTTCTCTGTTTTAACTCTTCCTGGTTTAAGTATCAGCACAATATTGGTGTCATAGATTAGGCAGAGTTCCATCTTCACCTATTGTTCCAAAGAGTTTATATAGAATTGGAACCAATTGTTCCATAAATGTTTGATAAAATTCACTTGTGAATCGATCTGGCCCTGGAAATTTTTCTTCTTAGGGAGTTCAATTAATGGGTTGTTGAATTTCTTTTTCTGAGATAGGGTTGTTTAGGTTTTTAATTTCCTCTTCATTTAATCTGGGAAACTTAAATTTTTGTAAATACTTGTCCATTACACTTAGATTGTCAAATTTATTGGTATAGAGTTGAGCAAAATAATTCCAAATTATTACTTTAATTTCTTCCTCATTGGTGGTGAGTTCACCTTTTTCATTTATGATGCTAGCAATTTGGTTTTCTTCTTTCTTTTTCTTAATCAAATTGACCAGAGGTTTATCAATTTTATTTTTTTTTTCATAAAACCAGCTTTTGGTTTTATTAATTCAATAGTTTTCTTGCTTTCAATTTTATTAGTTTCCCTTTTTATTTTTAGAATTTCTAATTTGGCATTTTATTGGGGGTTTTTAATTTGTTCTTTCTCTAATTTTTAGTTGCATATTTAGTTCATTCATTTCTTCTTTCTCTAAGTTATTCATGTAAGCATTTAAAAATATAATATAACCCCTGACAGCCACCTTTAGTATATCCTGTACCTTTTGGAATGTTGTATCATTATTGTCATTATCTAGGAGGAAATAATTAATTCTTTCTATAATTTGTTGCTTGATCCACTCATTCTTTAAAATAAGGTTATTTAGTTTCCAATTAGTTCTGGGTCTATATCTCCCTGGCTCAGTATTATATATGATTTTTATTGCATTATGATCTGAGAAAGATGTATTCATTATTTCTGCCTTTCTGCAATTGATTATTAGGTTTTTATGTCAATTTTTGTATAAGTGCCATGTACTGCAGAAAAGAAAGTATATTCCTTTTTATCCCCATTCAATTTCCCCTATAGGTCTTTCATAGGTTTTTCTAACAATCTATTTATCTCATTAACTTCTTTCTTGTTTATTTTATGATTAGATTTATCTAAATCTGAGAACAGAAGGTTGAGGTCTCCCACTAGGAGAACTTTGCTATCTATGTCTTTCTGTAGCTCTTTCAACTTCTTCTCTAAGAATCTGGATGCTGTCCCATTGGATGCATTGATATTTAGTATGGAAATTATTTTATTGCCTATGGTACCTTTTAGGAAGAAAAAGTTTCTTTCCTTATCTCTTTTAACACTATCTATTTTTGCATCTGCTTTGTCTGAGTTAAGTATTCCTACCCCTGTTTTTTGCACTTCAGCTGAAGCAAAATATATTTTGCTCCAACATTTTACCTTTACTCTATATGTATCTCTCTGCTTCAGATGAGTTTCTTGTAAGCAGCCTACTGTAGGATTCTGGTTTTTAATCCACTCTACTATCTACTTACATTTTAAGGGAGAGTTCATCCCATTCACATTCAAAGTTATAATTACTAACTTTTTATTGCCTCCATTCTATCTTCCTTCTGTTCGTATTTTCCCCTTTATCTATATTCCCCAGTGTTTTGTTCCTGAATACCTCCATCTTCAGTGTTTGACCTCTTAAATTGACCCCTCCCCTTTTTCCCCATTTCCCTTTTCCCCTTTCTTCCCTTCCTTCTATTAATTCCCCCTTTTCTCCCCATCCTCACCCCCTCCCCTTTTTTCCTTTTAATGCTTGAAAGGTAAGATAAGTTTCTTAACTTGATTAAGTGTGTCTCAGTTAACTTTATTTTTATTTTTATTTTAGGTTTTTGCAAGGCAAACAGGGTTAAGTGGCTTGCCCAAGGCCACACAGCTAGGTAATTATTAAATGTATGAGACAGGATTTGAACCCAGGTACTCCTGACTCCAGGGCTGGTCCTTTATCCACTATGCCACCTAGCCACCCCTTCTAAGTTAACTTTAAGCCAAGTCTGATGAGATGAAGATTCAGATGTTTTTCACCTCCTCCCTTCTTCCTCTTAGTTACAATAGGTCTTTTGTACCTCTTGATGTAATGAGATTTACCCATATGGTCTCCCTCCAACCTCCCTTCTCCTTACTGCCTCCCTTTTTAAGGAGGTATTGTTTTTAAATCATTCTGAGTCACAGAAAGGTTATTAGTGTCCATCACTTCTAGCTATGTATATGCTCTCTAATAGAGTTGTGATTCTCAAGAGTTATGAGATTCTTTTTCCCAAGTGGGTATATAGTCAGTTTCATCTTATTGTATAGCAGTTTTGTTTTGTTTTTACCTTTTCATGTGTTTCTTGAGCCTCCTGTTTGATGTCTAAATTTTCTATTTAGCTCTGGTCTTTTCATCATGAAATCTTGGAAGTCTCCCATTTCATTAAATGTCCATCTTTTTCCCTGGAAGAGAAGGCTCAGCTTTGCCAGGTAGTGGATTCTTGGCTTCATTTCAAGCTCCCTTGCTCTTCGGAATATCTCATTCCAGGCCCTTCGATCCCTTAATGTTGATGTGGCCAAGTCCTGTGCAATCCTTACTGTGGCTCCTTGGTATTCAAATTTGTTTCTTTCTGGCTGCTTGTACAATTTTTTTCCTTTTATCTGATAGTCCCGGGATTTGGCCACAACATTTCTTAGTGTTTTCCTTTTAGGATCACTTTCCAGAGGGGATCGATGTATTCTTTCAATAACTCTTTTGCCCTCTGGTTCCATGATATCAGGGCAATTTTCCATTACTAAATCCTGTAATATTAAGTCCAGGCTTTTTTTCCCTCTTCAGTGTTCTCAGGTAGGCCAATAATTCTCAGATTCTCCTGTCTTGAACTATTCTCAAGGACAGTTGTTTTGCTGATGAGGTGTTTTACATTTTTTTTCTATTTTTTTCAATCTTTTTTTTTTTAAACACAATCTTGTTGTCTCATGAGGTCATTAGTTTCCACTGATTCCATTCTTTTTTTAGAGATGATTTTTCTTCATTTAATCTTTTGCAATTCCTATTCCAGTTGGCCCATTCTATTTTTGAAGGACTTTTCTATTTGCCTAAATGTAGTTATGAGAGAATCATTTCCTTTTTTTCATTGCCCAATTGAGGATTTGAAAGAATCATTTTCTTTTTGCATTTGCCCAATTGAAGATCTGAGAGATTTATTCTCATTTTTTATTTGTCCAATTGTATTTTCCAAGGATTTGTTTCCTTGTTGCATGAAGTCAATTTTCTCTTGAGTTTCTTTTCCCAATTTTTGCAATTGTGTTTTAAACTCCTTCCTGATTTCTTCAAGGAAGTTTTCTGGGCTGGAGACCAATTCATATTTTCCTCAGCAGTGCTAGATCTCTCTGGGTTAGAATCTGTCTCTTCTAAGTATTTCTCCATGGGCCCCCCTCTTTTCTCTGGTCTTTTTTCATCTTGTGTTGGGGTGGGGTGCTGGCTCTCAGAAGTTTGCTTTTGAAGATCCTAAAGGCTTTGTTCACTTGGCTTAGTAATTCCAAGGACCAGCCAGTAGGGGGTGGTGGTTGCTTTCTCTGGAGTGAGATCCTCAGCAGCAGGGTCTGAGTTGACCTGGAACACTGGGCTGGGTCCTGGGGGAGGGAGTTAATCTCTTTCTGTTCAGTGAGTTCTGCTTCGTTATTTATTGTTTGTTCTGGGCTAAGGACTCTGCAGAAAGCATGGAGCTCAGGTCCTGGGCTCAGCCGGTTGTTCTCCAGGCATGCTCTGAGAGACTCTGTGCCGGAATTCACCCTGCCATAGTAGTTACTCCCCTTCCCCTCAGCCAAAACCCCCACTCACCAAAGTCTCTATGGCTGAGGCTGGCCCTCTGGTTTCCCCCAGCTGCTGTACCTGAACTGATCCTCTGCTCTTGTCTTCCAGTTCAACCCAAGCCCCCTGAGACAGACCTTTTTGGTAGGTGTTCTTCTCCTAGCTCCTCTTTTTGGGTTTTGTTGATCAAATTTCTGTTAAGAGGTTTCTCTCATGTTATTTCTGAGGGGAAAGAGAGAGCACCTATCACAGTGCCTGTCTCCTAGTCACCATATTGGCTGGAAGTCCTTCAGGCAGTTTTTATAAGCATCACATGTTGATATATATGTTTTTCCTTATCCCATCAATATTCTTGTCATGAATAAAGAGGACCCCCCAAATTCAATCATCTATAAATAACCCCCAAAGAAAACCCACCCACCTTTTAGGTTTGTTTAGTGTATAATAGTGCATCTTAAAGTATGTTAATTGCATGAAATTAGAATTTTTAAAAGATATCATAGTTAAAGGAAAAGAAAAACTTGTGTTTTCTAGTCACTAGCAAGGTCTGAACTCTCAACCTAATTCACAAATTCATTTTTGCCAAGGGTACAAATGCTCCAGCAGTTGTTGATAAAGGATGACTTATTCATTACTTCCTCTACCCTCCACAATCCCAGCCCCTTAATTAACTCATAGTCATAGATAAATTTTGGAATGAGCTTATGATCATGTCAATTTTAGATGCTTCCTTCAAAGATAAAGATGGAAATGCATTCATGGGTGCCCATCCTGTTATACTTCTTTATGAACTATCATAAGTTTCCCACCAGGGATATCTACTCCCTCACCCTCTGACCTCCTGTCATATGTAGATGTTATTCCTCCAATAGAATAATATCAATAGAGTGTTCTAGCTATCCATATGTTTTCCTTTGCTCTCCCAACATGACCAACCCATCTTATTTTTCTATCATACTTATATCCAATATTATTTGTAACTGATTCTTCTTGAAAAATTGTCATGTATTATTTAGTTCAGTCTGATCACACTCATTAGAGATGAGCAGATATCTACAGTTTCTCAGTGCTTCCCCTGATCTTCAGATCCTGCAAATTGAATTCATCCAAACTGCAATCATTGTGAGGGTTCCTTGGGTGTCATGGAAGCAATAGCCTCTCTGCATCAGTTTGATTTCCTGGCTGCACACCAAAGACCAAAGGTGACTGGGGGTGGGGAGGGGCCCTTTCCCTTAAAATCTCCACTGAGGCAACTCACTGCCACATGATACTCTCTAAAAAGTATTGTCTGTTCTCCCATGCTTTCAGTTGAGGCTGTGCACAGAATTATAAGAAGTCAATTTTTAAAAGCAGTAATTCAATTAATAAACATAACCAAATGAAAAAAGGCTTTTCCTATTTAATGCAGGCATAGAATGTTTGTTACTTTTCTCCATGGATATTACATAGCTTCTATTGGAAATATATATATATAGGAAATGAAGTATATTGACTTTAATAACCCCTACCTACCTAATTTACTTAAATGAGAAAGGGAGTATGGAGTTACAAATAAACTCAGGACATTGCTTCTGTAGGCCTCAGTTTCCTTTTCCATCAAAATATGATCTCAGACATCCCTGCTGCCTCTAAGTCAGTGATTTTAGAAGGGAATTAAGCAAAGGTGGGAAAAAAAATCTTAGCTATTTTCTCCTAAACCTTTGTCTTTAATGGATTGGAAACAGAGGAGTAGTGAAGAAGAGAGAACAAATATAATTTAATCTTGTATTGGGAGGGATGGTACATAAATTACTATAACACAAACTGTTACAAATGCTGGTGATATTCTAGTTTTCTCTTCATCTCATAAACCCTTGGCACTTTCTTTTTATTCTCTTCTATATTTGAGGCCCTTCTCCTTTCCAATGTCAATCTCTATACATGTTTCCTTGAGCCTTCTCCACTAGATTGTCCCTTCAATCATCCTCTCCTCCCCTCTAATCTTTACCCTTTTTCTAATCTATTAATTACTTCTCTGTTATCTTAAAACTATATCCCCCCAATTAAAAAAAAAAAACAAAAAACTCACAATGGATTCTACTATCCCCCTCTTATTGGCCTCTTCCTTATCTCAGCTAAATTCCTGAGGAAAAGCTGTCTACATTCAACTTTTCTCACTTACTTTTCAACTCAGCTATCAGACTTCCAACCTTAGCATTCAACTGAAACTCTTCTGTCCAAAGTTAACAATGATCTCTCAGTTTTTTCTTAGTACTTATCCTTCAGCTACATTTAATAACCTTGGCCTTCCCTTTGCTTTGGATACTCTCTCCAACCTGGATTTTCATGACACCTTTTTCTCTCTCTCTCTCTCCGAGTTCTCTATCTGCCACTTAACTATTCCTTCTTAGTCTCCTTTGATAGACCATCATCCAAATCACCTTAACTCTAGGTGTTTCCCAAAGTTCTCTTCTGGTTCCTCTTCTCCCTTTTATTCTTTGTCTTAGTGGCTTCAATATCTGTCATAACTTGAATTATCATCCTTTGGCTGACAATTCATAAATCTATGTATCCAGCCCAAGTCTATCTCCAGAAGTTCATATCTATATCATTAAATACCTGTGAACATTTCAAACCAGAGTCCTTTCCCCTCATACTCATCCCTTTACTAAACTTTCTTATTTCTATCAAAGTCTATAGACTAGTTCTGAAATTTCATTATTCGCATCTCTTCATTCTCATCCAGTCATCAATGATTGCTATTTCTATTGCCACAAAATCTCTTGAGTCCAATCCTTTCTTTTTTCTGACATAATTATCACTTTTGTGATAATTGACTGTCACCTAGATTATTGAAATGATCCTCTGATCGTATCAGATGTCTTCTCATCTCAATTTTCTTCTGCCCCAGTCTGTCTTCCTCACATTTGTCAAAGTGATTTTCTTTAAGTCTAGATCGGACCATGTCACTCCCCTGTTCTATTTTCTCCAGTGGCTCCCTATACTCTCTAAAATAAAATGTAAACTTCTCTCTTTGACTTTAAAAGCCCTTCACAACTGGGTTCCAATCTCTCTTTTGATCCTCATCATGCCTTAGTCCCTTTCCTGCACTTCATTGTCCAACCAAACTGGCCTCAGTTCCTTATATCACCCAACTCAGTGCCTTTGTCCCCTAAATTCAAAATTTACTTCCTCTTCACCTTTGCCTCATAGAATATCCCTCAAAAGAAATGCTCAAGTACCACCTTCTGATCAAAATCTTTCCTTGGGTGAATATCCAACTACTAGTGTTTTTCCTCCTTAACTATCTTGAATTTAAATATCAGTGTTAATGTGTATCCTGTATATATTTGCCTATTCAGATTTTTCTCTCCCTGATAAAATCAAAGGTATGTAATAGTAGTGATTGTTCAGCACTGAGTATATTGTAGGAGCTTAATAAATGCTTGATGATTGATGTGTATGTATCTCTCTCTGAATGTAACTAGAACTTACTATTGTTTTTATATTCCTGAATATTTATTACTAACATGTCACAAAGAACTCCAGACTTGGAGTCAGGAAGTCTCATCTTCCTGAGTTCAAATCCAATCTCAGACACTTACAAACTGGATGACCCTGGGCAAGTCACTTAATCCTGTTTGCCCCAGTTTCCTCATCCGTGTCAAATAAGCTAGAGAAGGAAATGGCAAATCACTTCAGTATCTTTGCCAAGAAAATACCAAATGGAGTCATGGAGACTCAGACATGATTGAAAACAATTGAACAACAACAATAAATAAGGCCCATGGCCCAGAGATGTGACAGAGTCAAGTCTGAACTATCTCTCCAAAGTTGATCAATAAATTTTGTGGGGGAGCATTTATATCTCAGAAATTGGCAAAGGCCACAGATCAGGGATTGCTTTATTTTTTGTTGATTTCTAGATTTAAGAAAGTGCTAGGGCGGCTAGGTGGTGCAGTGAATAGAGCACCAGCCTTGGAGTCAGGAGTACCTGGGTTCAAATCTCACCTCAGACACTTGATAATTAGGCAGCCGTGTGGCCTTGGGCAAGCCACTTAACCCCATTGCCTTGAAAAATCTAAAAAAAAAAAAAAAGGAAGTGCTATAGCACTACAGAAAGTTAATAATGCAGATAAAACTCTAAAATACATTGTACACCCAATTTTTTCCTCTGGAAGAAGGAAGTATATATATATATATATATATAATATATATATTATTTATGTATCTATATACATTTATTTCAACAATCCCATGAAGTAGGTGCTGCTATTATCCCCGTTTTACAGTTTAGGAAACTGAGGTAAACAGGTTAAACTACTTTCCTCAGGTAACACAGCTAGTAAGTATATATGAGGCAAGATTTGAACTCAGGTGTATGAGATTCTAGGCCCAGCTTTCTTTCCACTATACCACCAACTGCCTCTTGAAAGCCAGTTGTATATTTATGAGCACACTCTTCTACCCTCTCTCAAGCTACATAATTTTGATAGTAAGGAGCAAGTGAAAATGTTAGTGTATGCATATATGGAGAACATATCCATACATATATACATATAAATGTGTGTATATGTATAGTTATAGGTATGTTTATACCTATAGGAATCCATATTTACTAATATCAATTAATTTTCCTTTTAATGTTTGAGGAAAATGTGTTCATGTCCCACCTTTGATACAAACTGACTATGTGACCCTGGTCAAATCATTTAGCTTATTAATATTCCAGACATCCTCTAAGACTATTAGGTTGTACTGAGAGGAAATTTTCTCATCTAGAGTTCCTAATACTAGTGAATTAATAGAATAAGAAAATATAATATGCATAACAAACATAACTACAATATAATGAAACAATATAAAAAGACCTTCAGAGTAATTTATCATAGGAATTCTTTATGACTTACCTTAAGGTCATGTAGCAAGTTAAATGATAAGAGGCAGGATTTGAACCCAGGCCTTCCTGTCTCTAAGCCCATACATTCCAGACTGTCATATTTAACATGCATGTATGCCTACACATACATACAATTTAGCAAATAGGAAACACCCATTACGCACAAAACACAATGCTACACACAGGAGTGACAAAAGCAAGAGAATCTAGTCTGTCTTTTTTTTTTTTTAGGTTTTTGCAAGGCAATGGGGTTAAGTGGCTTGCCCAAGGCCACACAGGTAGGTAATTATTAAGTGTCTGAGACTAGATTTGAACCCAGGTACTCCTGACTCCAAGGCCAGTGCTTTATCCACTACACCACCTAGCCGCCCCTATCTAGTCTGTCTTTGAGGAATTTACGTTATTCTTTCTAGAGAATATTCTTTCTATGCTTTCTTAAGGAAGGGGAAATAACTACATGAACATATATATATATTCAAAACTGCACATATGTAATTATGTACACCTACCCTACACATATACATATATATCATATACTAAACTAACTTGCTTCAGTAGATCATAGAAAGAATTTCATCTTTTCCTTTTGTGATTTCTTACAGGTGGTACTATGGGTCTGGAATTCATTTCCTTTTCAGTCATATTTACTTCAAAGAATCCTTAGTTTTTTTTCAAAGATCAGTTCAACCTTCTTTGCAAAGTCTTTCTAGTTCCCTTTTGCTTAGAGACCTCTTCCTATTGAAGTTTCTTTGAATAATTTCATATATGTAATGTATGGACCAGGAAAATCACATCAAGGACTCTGGGTATGATCCTAGGGGATGGGCTCATCTCCAAAAGGGTCAATTTCTTTTCTTTTTCTTTTGCTCCCATTATGTAATTTAATTCCAGTGAAATCTCCTGACTAAGGCTTAAGAATGGCTTGTATCTAGATTTCCCCAAATGTAAATAATGGGGTCCTCAATTCCCATACATGCACTCAATATATTTATAAGTTTTGTATATAGGACAGCCTTTATTTTATCACCTCACAGAAAATGTGTAACAGTAAAAGTCATACTATAAAAAAAAATTAGTAAAGGAACATATCAACCCCTAGATAGGAGATACGTTCTTTTTTTTTTTAAGGAGATAAATTCTTAACCAGACAAGGGAGAGAGACAATTATGAAAGATAATGAGATAAATTTAATTAGATGAAATTGAAAAGATTTTGCACAATCTAAATCAATGCATCTAAGATAAGAAAGAAAGCAATTGAGCATGGAAAAACCTTTATATAAAATATCTCTGATAAGTATTTGTGATCCACGATGCATAAACAACTAACAGAACTGTCTAAGTCTAAAAACCATTCCCCATTAGTGAAGGAGTCAAAGAGTGAGAATGATCAGTTCTCAAAAATAAACTATTAACAATCATATGAATGAATGCTCAAATCACTTCTAATAAGAAAAAAAATCAAAATAATTATAAAGTTTTAACTCATACTCCCAAATTGGCAAAGATAATTAAAGAGGGGAATTGTCCCTCTTGGAGAAGCTGTGAATTGATATAATTATTCTGGAAAGTCATTTGGAATTATCTAAATATAGTAATGAAAAATTCTACTCTTAGTCTCAAAGATTTAACTGCTGATTATACTCCAAGGAGATAATCATCAGAAAGAAAAACACCTTATAGCACAAAATATTTCACTTTTTTCAGAAAGTGAGGAAGCATCATAATGGTTCATAGAACATTGAAATGGGAGTCAGAATGACCTTAGTTCAAATTTGAACTCAGACACTTCAAGCTACATGGCCCTGGACAAGTCACTAAACTACCTTTTGCCCCATGAACTCAACTATAAAATGATGATAATAATAGCATTTACCTCCCAAGGTAATTGAGGTTCAAATAAGACTATATTTGTAAGGTTTTTAGTACAGTACCTGGCCAGTGCTTAATAAATGATAACTTCTTTTTTTTTCTACTTTCTTTCCTGAAACAAAAATTTGGAAACAAAATAGATGCTCATAAATTGGGCAATGGCTAAAAAAAGGTTGAATATGACTGTAACATAAAAAGTTGCATGTGACTGTAAATAAAATTGTCATGCTGTAAGAAATAATGAACATGATAAATACAGAGAAACATGAAAAAATTTATATACAGAGTAAAGTAGACACAACCTGAAAAATGATATACATAATGTTTACAATAATGTTAATGGGAAAAAACAACAACCATTAGAACAATTCAAGAATATAAAAGTAACTATTTAAAAAAATGTAAAGGAAGGAGATTTAGCCATACCAGATCTTAAACTATATTATTAGGTACTAATTCTCAAAACTATTTGACACTGGCTAAAAAACAGATGAATGAAACAGGGTAGTCATAGAATTTACTGGAGCAAATAAATATAATAACCTTGTAGTTGATAATTTTAAAGACTAAAGATTTTGGGATAAGAATTCATTATTTGGTTATTTTTGACCAAAATTGTTGGAAATACTGGAAAGGATATGGCAGAAAATTTACACCTATCAGATTGGCTAAAATGATGAAAGGGCAAATGATAAATATTGGAGGGAATGTGGAATAACTGGGACACTAATTCACTGTTGTTGCAGTTGTGAATTGATCCAACCTTTTTGAAGATCAATCTGGAATTATGCCCAAAGGATTATTAAACTGCCTATACCCTTTGATGCAGCAATATCTTTTTTCAAAGGTAATTAGGAAAAAGGGGAAAAAACTTAAATATTCTAAAATGTTTATTTTTTCTTGAGGCAAAGAACTGGAAATTGAAAGGATGTCCATGAATTGAGGAATGGCTGAACAAGTTGTGAAATATGATTTTTATGGAATATGACTGTGCAATAAGAAATGATGAAATCAATAATCTTAGAAAAACATGGAAAATTATTAAATGAAGAGAAATGAGCAGAACATAGAGAACAATGTATACAGTAATAGCAGTATCATATACATTGTATATGTATGTGTTTATATATATAATCTGTATATATTTATACATATATATTTGTGTCTAACAGTGCATCTTTATAGTAGGGAGAAAGGAAAGAAAACAGAAATTAATGTGATGACTTAAATAATTTATAGTAAGTTGTAAATAATAGACTTGCAAATTCATATGCAATCATCTTATTTATTATACTGTTATAGAAATGCATGTTTTATTCCATAGATAAAACAAGAAAAAACAACCACCACAAAATAATTGAAAATTAATGTTTTGAAAGTTTAATGAACAGCTAAGTCCCAATAAAAAATAAAAAGATATCTCCCCTTGCCTTCCATTTTTTGCATAGATCACAATCCATGACTATGCAATGTTGCATATATATGCTCATATATACATATATAATATGAAATTACATATGCATTAGACATTTTAATGTTGATTTATATTTACTGAATGTTTTTTATCTTTATTAAAAAAATCTTTGTCATAAGAGATGATTTTCTGGGAGAGGAGAAATAAGGGGAAACCTAGGTGTTATTAAAATAACACATAGCAATAAGGACTCAAAGACGTTCATAAACAAATCAAAAAACAACAAAAAAATTCATTCCATTAAATTTCCCCAGAAGGTAAATACATTATGGAAGGATGCTGAACTAATTCTTCTCAATTCAAATCCATACTTTCTAAGCATGGCATTAGCAGGAGCAAGATTGGAAAAGATCATATTTTCTTGACTTTCTACGACTGTAGTTCTGCAAATTCGGGGTGATCCCCCTCCTTCTCCATGAAGCACATGGTTACGAAAATCTCCCTAAAGCAGGCTGTTGCTCAAATTCTCCAATTAAGCAGCAATGAAATTTGTGATCACCTATGAGATAACTCACAAAGCTGGTGCTGCCTAAGAAATCTCCCTTTTCTGTCTAGAAAAACTAAGTAGATTCCAGATTCATTATTCCTAGGGAATCAAAAATCTTCCCTATCTTTACATAAAATATTGGGAGGTGGGGTCTGGATTAATATCCTTTAATTCCCTTCTCAGGCCTATTCATCACTGACATGTCATCCTTAAAAAAACAAACAAACCCAAAAGCCTACTATTATTTCTCTATATAGGAGAGGGAAGAAAATCATCTCTCTCTTGATCTACTCTAAAAAGCAGCAGAAGGAGGAGAAGGAATTCTGAAAAGCAAAAGACAGGAGTGTCTGCTGGTCCTTGATTTAATACACCATGGAGTAGGTGGCAAATGAGTTCCATTGAGTCTCTGTCATTAGTAAATCAAAGGGGTTCTTTGTGATCAAGGATCCAGTGTGCCCATTTACTTCTTATGGAAAATGACCTTTGAATGCCTGGAAGCAAAGGTCTATTCCTTATAATCTCATCAGGTTGATGGGGGGAAACTTATACAATTAATTAATAAGATGAGGAAACTCATACAATTAATTAGTAAGACACCCCCCATCTTTGTATTTTTTTAGGTTTTTGCAAGGCAGTGGGGTTAAGTGGCTTGTCCAAGGCCACACAGCTAGGTAATTATTAAGTGTCTGAGGCCGGATTTGAACTCAGGTACTCCTGACTCCAGGGCTGGTGCTCTATCCACTGCACCACCTAGCTGCCCCAGAGGTACCCCATCTTACTAAAAATGTGCAATTACTTATCTATGTATATTCCCCCACTGTGAGTCCTTCATGTCATGAACTATGATTTTTTAAAACATTGTACTACCATGATCTATCACACTACCTCATGCACAGTAAGCAATTATCTAGTGTTAATTTAATTTAATTTAATATGTAAGAGGTTGTTTGGTGTAGCAAAATACTGGATTCATAGTCAAAAAGATAGACTTAAATCAAGTCCCTGACATATACAAACTGTATGTATGTATATAAACTAGAGCAAACTACTTCTCTTCTCTTTCAGATGATTTCTTAGGGCTAGCCTTCCCAGATTAGCATAGGCTGTGCATATAGTGATCACTTAATAAATGTTTCATCCATCTATTGATCTGTCTAGATATAGATGAACTGAGATTGTTCTTCTGAAGGTAGTTCCTATATTATGAAGAAATCCTTATTGGTGTTGAACACTAGCACTTATCTTTGCCAAGAAATTAGCCCTTATCACATTCTGTTTTGTAGTTTGTCACCATCCATATCATCTTTCTAAAGTCAAGATCAAATCTAGCATAGGCAGAGAAGACATTGGGCACTTAGTATTTAAGAAGTAATTTAGAGAAGTAGATAGCACACTAATCTTAGAATTAGAAGAATTGACTAAAGCTCTAAATCTTTATAGATTTGAGATCTGGGCAAATTACTTAATCTTTAAGAGACTATGTTTCTTCATCTGTAAAATGTGGACCATACCTGCTTCATAGGCAAGTGCATTAAAATTATAGGGATTATATTATTATTATATTATATTATTTTTTGCATTTTTTAAATTATGTGACACCAGTTAAGGAAGAGAAAAACCTAGGTGTAATTAGAGAAAGGAAGGCAGAACACCGAAGATACTTATTGGGATGTTAGTTTTTTTCTTCTTATTTTTATAGTCAAAATTATAATGCCTCTACCTTGCTCTCTTTTTCTTTGTTCTAATATTACCGAAGATCCCCAGTTATTCAACCCAAGAGAATTTAACAGACCAGATGCTCATCTATCTAAGATGTTTTATGGCCCTGCTTGGAACTCTCCAGCTAAGATTCTGTGATTTGCATAATAAAGAGACTAAGGAGAAAAACCTGGTCCTAGGGATGGGAGGGTGAAGCAAGGTTTTTCCTGCCTGGTCATTCTTTTACAAATGATGCCAGTTTTAGACAAATCTGCATTGTCATTGCAGCTTCCAAAAAAAAAAAAAAAAGAAAGAAAGAAAGAAAGAAATATTGTTCTCTCTACACATCAAACCCTATTTAGAGAGGAATGGTTAAGGGGCTCTAAAGGAATTAATAGCCATAGTTAATGACCTTCTTGTAGCCAGATGATACCTATTGAGTCTCCTCGTTCCCCCCACCCCCAGGAAGTAGAAAAAAAGGTACTGGGTTTCTCTTAGTGCTTGTCAATCAAGTAAAGCAGAAATTCCTATATAACTAATCTTAACCCAGGCCACTTCCAATTCAGGCAGCTAGTGATGATGAAAATTGTGACAATTTTAAGTTTACTCTAAGCTTGGTTTTTCCTAAGCCATGCTCAGGAGTAGGAGTAGAAAGAGGATGCCCTCTTTCTTGAGCAATCTTGTGACATGTCCTTCATGTACTGTAATGTTATCAACTTGCTGTTAAAAATAATGCTATCTCCGCTCTTATTTAGTCTTCACTCAGTTTCACAAATCCCTCTTGAAATGTAAATGTTATAAAACAGTCAGGAGAGAAAGCAAGCAGCTCCTGAAAACTGTAAGTGATTCTAGTGAAGGCCTGTGTGCCTCAGCAGCAACAAACTGGACAAACATTTCTCTGATCACATCAAACATTTTAGATAAATACTGCCATGTTATTGAATAGTCTGGGGTTTAAAGTTTAAGGGAATAGATTGGTGAGACTTTTATAGACCAATCTGGTATTGAGCTCCATCAAAGCACTTGTCCATAGCAAACAGGATTCTGGAAGAAAAATAGTATGTCAGTGATGGAATTTGCCTTCCTCATGCCAGTCTAGGAGTCCAGAATCCACAGAATGTGACAACTAGAGGGGAACTGAGGTCATGTAAGGCAATTCTCACTTTATACATGACAAAACTCGGGATTCAAGCCCAGTTCTTCTAATTCCAAATATAATGCTCAGTTTACCATAGAAGAAAAAGCAGAAAATCAAAAGAAAATGAGAAAGTAAAATAATATTGATCATTTTTTTAAAGATTTTTTCCAAGGCAATGGGGTTAAGTGGCTTCCCCAAGGCCACATGGCTAGGTAATTATTAAATGCCTGAGGTGGGATTTGAACCCAGGTACTCCTGACTCCAGGGCTGGTACTCTATCCACTGCACCACCTAGTTACCCTAGTATTGATCATTTCTTAGCAGACTACTATTGTGGTTGTCCTTTGTTTTCAAAGAAGACTATAACATCAGGGAGGTGATGCCATGAACTAAAAGTGAATTGGATTTGTGAAGGAGGGCTGTGCAAGTTCACCCATCTCACTTTCTCCTCTGGAACCATCCGGGTTCAGAGACCAAATATGGATCAGGATGACTAGATATGACCCTGATACAGTGGATGACCTTGGCCTTTTAAAGTTGTCTTTCCTCGAATCCATTCTGAGACAATGCTCCTTAGGTGATCAATGTCAGGTAAGAGAGAAAAGAGGTAAAGAGGCCAAGAATGACCACTTTTACTTATCCCCCTCCTCTCAAAAAATAAACTAAACCAAACTGGGAGGGCAAGACCCTCAGGATTTCTCAGTGACTAAGGCAGGCAAGGAAAAAAAATCTGTCAGAGAAGACCTTTAGGGTTTCTGGTCAAAACAAAAACAATTGCTATTTACATTCACTATGAGCCAACAGGGCCCAACCAAACAAGGACCAAGTGGGCTTAACGTGAGACCCATTGTGGTTAGTCTAAAAGAGCCAGAGAGATTAGAGTTCATAAAAGTCTAATGGCATAATTTTTTGGAATTCCTACTTTTCTTGAAGGTAGCATATCCTTCATTTCAGTCATCCTAACCTTATACATCAATAGCCATAGTGCATTATTCAATTAGTGATGTACTAAGAGGAACTTTCCCTGAATGAATGAATAAAACTAATAAATGAAAATTTGTTTAATCACTTATATTGCAAACAAATACAAATATAACCTAGTAGATGCCCTTAGGGAATTGAAATTCTAATAAGGAAAGCCAGAAAGGTAGAGAATTTCACCCCCTAAGGGCAAAATGTAATCTCTAGTTTACATTTGTATTTCTTTTGTAAAATAAGCGCTTAAACAAATTTTCTAATAAGGAAAGACAACTTTGAGCAGTGGTGGACTGGGAAGGGTTTTGATCTGGAGAGTCACAGTAGGGTGGTAAATTAATCCATAAGGTAGTCAATGACACACCTTTTTCCAGGAACAATAACAGTTCTGATTTGATGACTAAATCTGGAACAAGTAGAAAGATGAAAGGTGGGAGCAGGGAGCTGGAAGAAAATATCATGCAGTGGGAGATGGAATGGAAGCATATTGGGGTCTCATAGTCTTGGTCTAGGACCAGCTATATATAGAGGGCTAGTTGAGCTTTCTTTACTATTTATGATAACCTTGTCTCATGGTGGTATAAGATAGTGATGTCAAATAGAAATAGATTACTGCAGGTCACACATTGACTCAGAAAGCATCAAATTAGTGTTGTCCCCATTGTAGTGTATTTGTTTTTATTTTGTTAAATATTTTTCAATAAATTTTTGATCTGGTTTAGGCCCTACTAGGGAGTGTTTTAAGCTTGCTGAAGTTGATTCCTCTGGCATAAGAAATACATATATCGATCATTTGATGAAAAATACAAGGCAGTAAATTTTCATAAAACATTCAGTAAGAGAAAGGGGAAGAGCATGTGGTCAAAAATAAATAAATGAATAGGGTGAATAGAGGTAGGATTGGAAGTATGGGAAGAATTTCATTTTCAGAGAGAAGAAAGTATAATAGAACCTTCCTTGTCCTCATTCCTTGAAAAACAACTCTATAAGCTCATCTTCATCGTAAGAGGTGATATGAAGTGGAGAGAACATTATAATGGGAACCAGAAGATATAAACTTCTCTCTTGTCTCTGAAATAAACTAAGCAGCTAGATGGTGTAGTGTATAGTGTCAAGCCTAGAGTTATGGAATCTCATCTTCCTGAAGTCAAAGCTCACCTCAGACACTTATTAGTTGAGACTCTATACAAGTCACTTAACCCTGTTCGACTCTGTTCCCCATTTCTAAAATGAACTGGAGAAGAAAATGGCAAACCACTCCAACAGCTTTACTAAGAAAATCCCAAATTGGATCATGAAGAATCATACACAACTGAAGAACAACTGAATAAGTCTACAGCAGGTGCTCCTAACCAGGGATACACAACATTCAAAGAATCTATGGGCAAATTTCAGAGAGTTTTTGATCTTGGAAGTATTTTAGATTTTTAAAAGTATGTTTGTGGAGAGTCCATAGGCTTCTTTACAATGCTCAACAGGTCCGTGGCACACACAAAATTTAAAATCCCTTGGGGTCTAGGGGATCTCTAATGGCCTTTTTGAATAAAGAATTTTCATTATGGTCTAAGCTCAATAAGATCAAGAAAGTATGTTTCCTTTTGATAGCTTAAAAACAGTCTTTGCCCACATTTAATGTGCCCTAAATCTTGTGTTGGTCTTTTTCTGAGCCCAGATTATTTCCAAGATCATATTCATAATATCTTTGGTATGCTTCTAGAAGAGGGAACTGTGGAGTACTTGAACATGAGTATAAATATTGCCCAATTTTGAAATGCAGCTGGTAGTAATACCCTCCCCAGATGGGTCACTGGTGTCCTCTCACAAACTCATGGATTGTTTGACTTGGCTAACAAACCTGACTCAGGTTAGGAGCTTTGAAAGCCAAGAGGAAGGAAACGGACTGCCTGGCATGCCTTGACGGCAAAATGGATGAATAGAAGTTTATCTGAGGTCAGATTTCACAGCATAACAGCAGTCTAGTTTGAGATTCAGGATAATAGATCACTAGATTGTGAATTAGACAGAGAGTATAAGTTCAAATCTCAATTCTGTCACTTGCTACCTCTGTGACTGTTGGGGGATTCCTTCATCTTCTTGCATCTCAGTTTCATCTATAAAATGAAAACAGCAAGGGGACTGAGGGTGGCAAAGGACTAGATATACTCTAAGGGACTTCCAAGCTTTAAAGTCTATAACACTAGATTTCTGGTGGCTCCTAAAAGTGTTATAACCTCGAAGCAAAATTAAATTGGTTTCAGTAGAGAAAAGTGAACAAGAAAGGAGACAATGGTCTTATACTTCAAAGATGAGTCACCATCATAAATAAAAATGAATGCCTCAGATATAAAAAAAAGTACAGGAAGGCATATAGTTTAAATGTGATCCTTATTTTAGAGATGAGGAAACCAAAGTGCAAGAAGAATTCTAGTCCTTTAGATCATTTTAGTTTTCTCTTTTTTAACAGTTTCTAACTTGATTATGTCTCTCCTAAGGTAAGGCAAACAGGACAATACTCATTATTAAGTACTGTTTGAACAAAGCATTTAAAAAAATTTAATCTAGAAATTTGTAGGGCAGCCAACTCAGGTATGTTTAACTATTCTTTCATTCAACAAATATTTATTAAGCAAGTACTTCTCTAAAGAGATATCAATCATTGGACAATTTAAGATTCATATGAGAAACTTTTCAGCTATCTCTCCATTAACTCAGTTGATATTTATAAAGTTTATATTTCAGAACTGTGGAATTATAATATTTGGGGATGTAACTTCCCTCTCAGAATGATTTTTGTTTCTTCCAAATGTCAAGACTATGAAAATGATGCATATTCAAAGTGTGTTTTGGAATGCTAAAGGATAAAGTGATTTCTACCAGCTGGGGAAGACAAATTAAGGGAAAGAGAAGTAAAATTAGTCCTGATGATTATGATTTCGAACTGAGGTTTTCAAAATGTGACTCAATTGCATAGATCATAAAGATCAGGGCATTTGAGATATTAAAAATGGATTGTTGTATTATGTTAAGAGTACTGGACTTAGGTTAAAGGTCACTTACCAGCTGTGTGCTTTTAAACAACATAGGATCATAGAATCTTAGAACTGCACAGGACCTGAGAGATTGTCTTTCTATTCTAAGATGAGTCTGGATACTGGCCCTTTATATAATCCATCTAACCAATGCTCATCCATCCTCTTCTTGAAGAACTACAGTAATAGGGGATTCATTTTCCTACTGAAGCAGCCCATTTTACTTCTGGGCAGCTATAATTTTTCACAAGTTGTCCTTTACACAACTTCAAGTTTTGTCCCTTTGCAATTTCTAGCCATTGTTTCTAGTTTTGCCTGATTGTTTTTCCTTTAAAGACAATTATCCTGTCTCTTCCTAAGTTTTTGCTAGAATACACAGTTCAATTTTTTTCAATGGGATAGTGAGGTAAGGTACATGTAAATGGACACATATGGCCAAGGTTGTCAATAATAATAATAATAATAAAAATAGATAGCATTTATATAATGCTACAATGTATTATGTACTGTGTACATATCTCATTGAATCCTCACAGTTCTAGAAGAAGGGTGTTAACATTAGCTCCATTTTATAGTTGAGGAAACTGAGGCAAACAAAGGTTAGTGACTTGCTCAAAGTCATATAACTAGTAAGTATTTGAGGAATAATTTAAACTCAAGTTTTCCTAACTGCAGGCTTATTACTCTATCCACTTTACCCTTTAGTTATCCATGTCCTAAGTGGCTAGTCACTCCTTCAATAATATGGGGCCTTGAAGTTCTTCCATTCATAGCAATCTTTTCTGCAGTCAAAACTCTTTATTGCCAGAGCTAGCTCTCATAAATACATGCCAACTTTCTTACATGATGCCAGGAGTCTTCCTCCTTTAATTTACTTCTGTGTTCAAGTGACTCTCTTATATCCATGACTTCTCTTATCCCTCCTTCATCTATACTACATACTTTCTCACACTAGCAAATTGTACAAAGACTAAAGCAAATAAGTCCCTTTGAGCAAACAGTTATCCTCTAGGTATCCCTTGGTGGGGACTGAAAAAAGGAAAAAAAAATCATTCTCCAATCCTAAGAGGGATAAGAAGTTAGATTCTTCCTGGACTATTGCCTTTTTCTTCAACTAACTTTTCAGTTCCCTCAACAATCCAATTATCTCCATCATCTGTGCCAGGAGTGATTCTGCTAGGGTTGGGGATCCTCTTGCCTTTTATCCTTGAATATCATGATTTTGAGATCCCTCAACCTCCTGATCATCTTCCTCTGCATCCCTACCTTGCTTGTTTTTCTCTCAAATATAATCTCTCATAATTAAACTCAACATTACAGATTTGGTCTGAAATAATGCAACAATAAGACGGTTACCCCTTTTGTGTAAATTAAAATTTTATCAGTGCAGCTGATAATAGTGTTAACTTTGGGACTATAATGTTTACTTGCATGAAGTTCCTAATCTATTAAAAAACCTTCAAGTCTTTTCTTCATATCCTATTGTTTGGGTACATCTCCTCCATCTGTACTTGCACTGTTGATTCCTAATCCAAGTCTAAGATTTTGCAATCATTCCAGAAAAATTTAATGTTACTAGATTTGTTCATTGTTTTAATCTTTTAAGATACTTTGGGAGTCTGACCTTGTTTTCTATTGTTAATTATCAATTTCAGCTTTATTTCATCAAAATATTGATAAATATCTGATCTATGCATTCATACAAGACAATAGTAATATTAAACTACACAGGACAAAGAACATATTTCTAGAGACTATGTTTAACTTAATTACACAGAACATAGTAGCTTCAACATTAAAGAATTTTAACTCATATTAATCAGCAACTTGGGGGTCTGCTCATCCAACCAGATCCAATCATGTCTTCCTAAATCTCTTGTCATCTAGTTTATAGTTCTCTGCTTTTTCTCAAGGCTATCATAAGAGATAAGGGTGGTGGATAGATCACATATTGGATAGAGCAGTAGATCTGGAAGTCAGGAAGATCTGAGTTCAAATTTGACCTCAGATACTTACTAGCTGTGTGATCCTGGGCAAGTCACTTAACCATGTTTGCCTCAGTTTCCTCATGTATAAAATGAGTTGGAGAAGAAATGGCAAAATGTGCTAGTATCTTTGCCAAAAAAGAACTCAACCCAAATTAGGTTATCACAAAGAGTTGGGCAGGGCTGAAACACATGAACATAAATAACCATAAAAAGATGCCAAATGTCTTACTATATAATGGAGCTATTTTAGGTATTCCCTAATCTAAATGCTTAGTAACTTTTTATAAAGGTGATAAGACTAGTTTGACTGAATTCAAGCTAGCTCTTAGTAATTTTTGTTCCTTCTTTTTTGGCGGTTCTCTAATCATTCCTTTTGTTCTTTTTTTCCTTTATTTTACTTCCCCCCCCCCACAAACAGCATTTATTTCAATATTAATTTTTTAAAAATCTTTTCCCTCCCCTCTTTCCTTCCTCCAATCATGATAAATATATTTTCATATTAGTCATGTGTGAAAAAAGAATCAGAACAAAGGGACAAAACATGAGAAAGGAAAACAAAAACATTTTAAAAGTGAAAATAGAATGCTTTGATCTGAATATAGTTCTTTCTCTGGATATGGATGGCATATTCCATCACAAGTCCTTTAGAATTGTTTTCCATCATTGTATTGTTGAGAAGAGTTAAATCCATCATAGATGATCATCATATAATGTTGTTGTTACTGTGTACAATGTTCTCCTGGCTCTGCTCATTTCACTCAGCATCAGTTCATGGATGTCTTTCAAGGTTTTTCTAAAATTAGCCTGCTCATCATTTCTTAAAAAACAATAGTGTTTCATTATATTTATAATACAACTTCAACCATTCCTCAATTAATGGACATCCCTTCAATTGCCAGTTCTTTGCCTTCATAAAAAAAGAGAATACTCTTGGACATGTGGATCTTTTCCCTTTTTTATGATTTCTTCAGAAAACAATAATGGTATTGTTACATCAAAGGGTATGTACAGTTTTATAGCCCTTTGGGTATAGTTCAGAGTTGCTCTCCAATATTTATCATTTCCCTTTTCTGTCATATTAACTAATCTGATAGCTCTAAGTACATCTCTTCTTACTATCCTAATAGAAATACAGTTCTTAAAAGTTTTAAGTATCATCTTACCATGTAAGGATATAAATAATTAAATTTTATTGAATAACCTTTTTATCTTTGCTGTTTACCTTTATATGCATCTCTTGAATCTTGAATTTGAAGATTAAATTTTCTGTTAGGTTCTGAACTTTTCATCAGGAAACTTTAAAATTTCCCATTTGTTGAATATTTATGTTTTCTCCTGAAAGATTATGCTCAGTTTCACTGGGAAGTTGATTCTTGGTGGTAATCCAAGTTCCTTTGTCATCCTGAATATCATAGTTCAAGTCCTCTGATCCTTTAATGTTGAAACTGCTAAGTTCTATGTTACCATGACAATGGCAATTTGATATTTGAGCTTTTCTTTTGGACTGCTTGTAGTATTTTCCCCTTGAATTGATAATTCTTGTATTTGTCTAGAAATATTCCTTGGAGTGTTCATTTTGGGATCCCTTTCAGGAAGTGGATCATTTGTTTCTTTCAATGACTATTTTAGCCTCTCATTCCAATATTTTTTTTTTAGGTTTTTGCAAGGCAAATGGGGTTCAGTGACTTGCCCAAGGCCACACAGCTAGGTAATTATTAAGTGTCTGAGACCAGATTTGAGCCCAGGTACTCCTGACTCCAAGGCCAGTGCTTTATCCACTCTGCCACCTAGCCACCCCTTCATTCCAATATTCTTAAATCTCCTAGATCTATTTTCCACTTAGTTATTTTTCTATAAGGAACTTTATATTTTTCTTCTGTTTATAATTCTTTTAATTTTGTTTGACTGATCTTATGGAATCATTAGATTTCCCTTGCCCAGTTCTAATTTTAAGGTTGATTTTCTTTAATTAGCCTTTTTTTAAAACCTCATATTTGGTCAATTCTACTTCTAAAGGAGTTGTTGTCTTCTGTGGCTCTTTTTTCCTTTGACCAAATTTTTAAGGAGATCTTTTCTTCAGTCAATTTTTGTGCTTCCTTTTCCAATTTTCCATAATTCTCATTTCTTTCCACAATTTTTCTTCTATCTCTCTTATTTGATTTTTAAAATCCATTTTGAGCTCTTCTAAGAAGACTTTTTGGATTTGAGACCAATTCCCCTGTGATGCTTCATATGTAGACATTTTGCCACCATTTTTCTCTTCTGAGTTTGTATTTTGATATTCTCTGACCCCCATAGTAGCTTTCAATGATCAGGGCTCTTTTGGGGTTTTTGTTCATTTTTTTTAAAGTTGAGCTCTGCTCCCAGAGCAGAGAGGACACTATCCCAAACTTCTTGTGCTGCAGGCCAGTGTCTTGCTCACTAGTTTTTCAATACTGGGGTCTCAGGCGCTTGAGACTTGCTATAGTATTAGTCACATCCTCTGGGCCTAGGTTCAGAGGCTCACAATTTGCCTTCTGTTCTGGGAAAATTGCTCCACCCCATCTTTTTGTAGATTCTGTCACTCCAGAATCTGTTTAGAGGCTTACTTTAAAGTTGTTTCTGAGAGAAACTGGGCAGAGCTGAGGTAAGTTCCTGGCTTCTCTCTGCCATCTTGGCTCTGCTTAAATCCTCACTAGTAATGCTTTAATAGTGTGTTCTAAAGTTGCATTATTAATCAAAATTAAGCTTACTCACAAGTTTTTTTTTAGGTTTTTGCAAGGCAAATGGGGTTAAGTGGCTTTCCCAAAACCACACAGCTAGGTAATTATTAAGTGTCTGAGGCCAGATTTGAACCCAGGTACTCCTGACTCCAGGGCTAGTGCTTTGTTCACTATGCCACCTAGCTGCTCCTAAGTTTGAAGTTTTAATAATCTGCTTTTACCCCTTCTCCTTTTGAACATCAGGGAATTATTTCCTTATCTCTAGTCCTGTGGCAATTTTCACAGATAATTGACAATTGCTTAGCAATCAAGTCTATAAGTTACCTTAGTGCTTTGATAAGTAGCTCACCCAGGTCTATTGTGGGCAATGAGATGCCTTCTTATTATGTCTTATCTTGGGTTTCAATTATTTACCAATTTTGTTCTATAAAATGTTCTCTGTGACATCAATAATAGAAGAAAAACAAGCATTGAATTGTTCTGTTTACTGACTGTAATTTATTCCTTCTAATCAGCAATCTTGTGCCATTTTTGATCTTCCTCTTGTCCTCAACATAATTGAAACAAACAACAAAAACACCCTTTTGTTATCCTTTCTATCTTTTGCCAGTGTAAGTTAATTCTGGGTTTTAGTATCACTTACATTATAATATTGGGTCATTTTTTTTTGCTTTTGCTTCTGCCTTCTCTATGTAATCTTCTAAAATCTAGATGGGGCGATGAACTCATAATGTACCTGTCTAGCTTCCCCTCTTTATTGCTTCATTGAAGCAGTTTCTATTTGCGCCACAAGCAGTTTATTTTCCAGACTATCTCATCTTGGGAGCAGCTAGGTGATGCAGTGGATAGAGCACTGGTCCTGGAATCAGGATGACCTGACTTCAAATCCAGCCTCAGATACTTAATAGTTACCTGTGTGACCATGGGCAAGTCACTTCACCCCACTGCCTTAAATAAATAAGATTTTTAAAAGATCCCAGACTATCCCATCTCTTGGGATGACTTCCTATTGACTTCCATTGAGGGGATATCACCCCTCTACCTACCCTATCTACCATTCTCAGATCTAGTATATATGTCAGATTATGCATAACCTTCCCTTCTCTATCATAAATTATAATATTCTGTGGTCATTTCTATCCAAGAATCCTTTTATTTTTACTTTGACAACCAATTCCTTCACAGTGGCTAGCATTAGGTTCAGAATAATTATTCTCCTCATAGCTTGCTCTGGCTTTTGAATAATGAAACAATCATTAAGATAAGTCAAAAATTTATCAACTACGCTCTTTATTTTTAGGATTTTGATCCGTAATTAGTAAGTCATTTATAGCTACTAAGTTTCAGTTTTTGTAGGTGAAAAATAGGAATAAGAGCACTACCTACCTTACCTGGTGCTGTGAAAAGAATGCTCTCAACTTTAAACTTTTATATAAATGTGAACTATTATTTTTCCCCTCAAATTTTTTTGTATGTTGATATTGTATTCATATGTCATTCCTGTTGAATAAATTTTATTTTATAAAAAAAACAAATCTCATTTTGTTAGGTCTCTTATAAATGGGTCCAAGTATTGTATTTCTCAGAGTATAAATCACTTTGATGTCTTAGTCAACCTAAAATTTCCTCTATTGAAATTCAGCATTTGACCTATACTTAATTCTAAAGCAGAAAGACCCTCAACAGCAGGATAACTATGGTATTATTGAGATTCCTATTGCTTAACATGAGGCTCAACAGCTGTTGAGGAAAAGCTCTTTTGGCCATACTGTGTATTCACTAAGAGTTTTGTAGTTTTATTTGTAACAATCCTGTGATAGGCAGGGAAGGTATCATAGTCTTCCTTCTATAATTGAAAATTAAGATCCAGGAAGATGAAGTCATTTACCTCAGGTCACATGACAGAAAATCAGAATAGAATTCAGGTCTTTTCTCCTCAGTCCAGTACTTTGGTTTTAAAAATGCTTTCTGGATGCAACTGTCTAAAAGTGAGAGGGGGGTAGAGTCATCTGTTCTTATGCCTAATGCAAATTTAAGAGAAGATTTTAAAAATAATCTTATGAGATTAATTCAATTATTAACTGTCTGCTCTATGGAAGGCAATGTGTTAGGTATGGAAAACATAGAAAGAAAACGAAAATGAAAGGTTGATTTATGTGCTTTGTTGCATTCATGGAGGTTGCATTTTGCAAATCAAAAACAGAATGGATATTGCCTTTCCAGTTTACTGTAAATGGAGCTGGCAGTTTTATAGTCTTCTGAGGACCAAAGGTCATCCATTGCACCCCCACCCCCCACTTCCCAGTCTCCTTTCACTCAAGCTTCTCTTGACATTAATGGAAGTTGTGGGCACATAGAGGGGATGGAACCCTGCCGCTGGCATTTTGGAGTCAAGCTGTAGATGGGCAGCACTATTTCCATCTGGACATCATTTAGGCAGCTGTCAAACAGACTTTCTTTATGCTTGCATGTACTGTCCCTGAGAGTCATGCCCTGCCTATCTCAGCCATCTTTTGAGGCTGTCAAAGATAAAGTGACTTTGCAAGGCAGAAATGGATATGCCTTGATTATGGGGTAAAAATCATAGAATTTTAGTGCTGGAAAGGACCCTACAGATCATGTAGGTCTCATTGTCCAGCACTGTGAGGACTCTGTACAAAGGAGGCATTCAATAAATATTTAATATTGATGTGAGGATGATCTTGTCTGACATACACCAGATTCTGCAGATGAGAAACTAAGGCTCAAAAAATATTTAATGACTTGACCAATGGAAAGAGTACTGGATTTGGAATGAGAAAATATGTATTTGAGTCCCTTAGTTCTGACATTTAATAGTTGTGTCACCTTGGAGAAATCATTAAATGCTCTAGACTTCATTTTCCTTCTCTTTCAAATGAGGAGGTTGAACCAGATAGTCACTAAGGTTGTTTTTTTCTAGAAATACCCATAAGAAGCATTGCCACCAGGATTATCTTTAAAATTACTTTAAAATATGCAAAGCAAAAAAAGTTAATATAATTATCTCATGAGATGAAATGTTATCTCATCCTCAGAACAATCTTTAGAGTAGGTTCTCATTTTACAAATAAGGAAACTGAGGTAGAGAAATTAAGTGACTTGCCTAGGGTCACACAGTTAGCAAGGGGTGAGGATTTGAAATTAGATCTTATCTCCAAATCTATAATCACATTTGAATTCAGGTTCTTGAATTAAAAATCTAATGACTTTTTCAAACTCAGGTTTGTGAAGTGGCTTTCTTTTTCCTCTTTTCCAATCCCCCTACCGTTTTAGGTCTGTCTCCAACATTTGCTGCACATTTTCCTATCCTTAGTCATATTCAGATGTTCAACAGTATTCTCACAACTGTGCCTCTTTCTGGTCCAACATTTCTCTAGTCGTTACCTCTGAGGACCTTGGATACTCCAGAAATAGTGAATGATTTTTGCTAACCTTACTTTGTAGGTAGCAATAATCAATAGATGCCACTGACTTCATCATGTAAAAGATGCAGAAAGCTAAAAGGTACAGTGGGTCCCATTTTACCTGTAAAAGAAAACATTGACTTGACCACAAAACATATATCAGAGATTTAGAGCTGGAAAAAGGATCTCCTAAAGGGTGACATTCAATTTTCTCTTTTAACAGTAGGAGGAAGTAAGGTCCAGAGAAGTAAAATGATTTTCCTAAAGTCATACAAGCACTAAGTGAGCTGCAAGATTTGGATGGTGGTCCTCTGACATCAAATCCAGGGACACTTGATCACAACAAATAGATTCATAGGCTGAAAGAGAAAGTCAGAAGTTATTCTTCACCAACTCTTTCCATATTAAAGCTGCATAAAGATCTAGGCAAATCAATTATTATCTCTCCAGCCTCCATATCTCTGGGGAATCATTCCTCCTAGGCACCTTCAGACATCAATTTAAAGAAGGAAAACTGGAGTTCCTGCTAAAGATCTCTCACTTCCATCAGGTCACCTTACTCACCCCCTAGGATTCTCAGGGTCTTCAGAACTGAAGAACAGGACCCTGAGAAAACACAGGTTTAGACCTTACCTCAGGGAGGTAAGAAAGGTTATAGAAGAGGTCAGGACCTATTCTAATAAGGTCATCAGCTGTAAGTTTATGAAGAAGCTGAATAGGGGGAGTGATTCACATAGATTAATGAATTCATTGTGGAGGCCTAGTATTACTAATATTATCATTATTCTTAAAGAGGGACCGAATCTAAACCTACATATGGGAAAAAAGTACCGAATCCAAGAAAACTTGGACCAACAGTTGCTATGGTGTTTTTTTTTTTTAATTCTGGATTATTCAGAACACCTACAATCGAAGCTATATTCAGGCAGCCTCGCACCAGATTGAGTACTGCAGAAACTGCCTTGACATTCAAAGAAAGGCTTCTATTTCTGGCTGACTACCGGGGTGGCTCAAAGTAGCTACCGAATCGTCTCAGGAAGGTCCGTTTTCATTCTAGAGAACTCTAGGATCAGAGTCACAAGGGTCCGTAGGGAGCAATCCCAATCTTGACCTGCAGCCTCCATTTTATCTCTTACATATTTGTCTTCTGTTTATATAATGTTTCTCTTTTTCCACAACCTCCATGAAGCATCGGACACAAAAGTCATCCATTTGTTTTAGGCATTTATTTACTCTTTGGCTACCATTTAGTTTAGAACTAAATCTACCGGTCCCAAAGTGAAGGAAAAACAGCTCGAGGGGAAACTGAGTTAGAGACGTTGACATTCAGCCAGCGTCACCCTCATCAGAACCAGAATGTGGAGCGCGTGCCTAGCGTTGAGTTTCAGGGTCGGACAAGAGAGAAAGCTGCAGGAACCACGAAGTCCTTCGGGTCACTCTCCGTCCAGTTAGGAACTCTAGGCCTTGGGTGGAATCTGAGACAGACCCCTGGACGGGTTCCCGGTTAAGGGTGGGGAGAGGGGTGGGGGTGGGGGGCTAAGAAAGAACCTTGGAAGGGAGGGGCCCTGCAGAGAGGAGGAGGAGGACCAGTGAGGGGAGGAGGGGGAGGGAGGAGGGAAGAGAGAGGGGAGGAGGCGGGGGGAGCAGAACTTAAAGCTCTAGGGTCCGATCCTGAGACCTGCCTCCAGGTCCGCGCCCTGGGCAGCGGTAGGCGGGGAGCGGGGCGTCGCGGGGGAGGGGGAGCGAGCAAGAGCCCAGACTTTCTGGGGGGCTGCTCCTCCGGCCGGAGCTGGAGGAGGGCGGGGGGAGGAGGAGGAGGAGGAGGAGGAGGAGGAGGAGGAGCCGCCGCCTCCGCGTCAGAGGAGCCTGGCGCTGCCCAATGGCTCAGACCCCCGAGTGAGCTGCGAGCGGAGGAGCGAAGCCGCGGACAGAGGCCGGGGCGGGCTGGCAAGCTTGTCCTTCTGGGCTGTGCGGTCCAGGCGCAACCATGTCCGAGAAGGAAGCCGGCAGCGACGCGGGGCCCAGAGGTGAGCTTGGGCGTTCTCTGCCTTACTTGGCCGGTCAGGGGATGGGCAGTCACCTAGGCGAGCGCTGCCGCAAGGGCACGGGCGGGAGGGAGGGCCGGGCCCGGGGGGCGCAGCGGGCATGGTCAGCATCCCCAGCCCCAGCGCCCGCCCCCCGGGGTCCCCCGCCTGCTCCGCATCCCTCTGTCCAGGTGGCAGGTGTGGAGCCGGGCCGGGCCGGGCAGCCTAGCCCTAATTCGGGCTGGGGTCGCTCTCTATTCCGCCCGCCCCCCCGGGCCCTTCGTGCAGCCGGGGGGTGCAGGAAGCCGCTCGGGCCAGTCTCTGGGCTCTGCCAGCTTTGGGGCTGGGACAGGGGGGAGCCAGATCTGTCCGTCACGTCTTCCCTCCCCTTGCGAGGAGACGCTGCAGCAGGGACCGCAGTCCCCCACCCCGCCCCCTCCTCCCATGCGAGAGCCCAGGGGCTTCCTCGGCGCGCGCTCCTCCTCCCTGCCCCTGGCTGCTCCACTCTGCCGCTCCTGACGCTCGGGGATGGCACACAGCACGCGCGATTCCCAGAGGGAGGCAATGCAGCAGAGGCGAAGGGAGCCAGGTGGAAAGGAAAAAAAGAACCAGAAAACCCCCCAAAAGATCCCGCGGCGCGTTCCTCGCCCCTCAGGCCATTTCGCTCCCACGCGTCCTCCCTGGGTGGGGGCGCGAGTAGGTGCCTTTCCCCGCCCAGGCGGTTTCAGTGCTCCAGGGCAGCCCTCTTATCCACCCTTCACTCTCCCTCACCCCCCCCCCCCCCAAACACACCTCTGGGCTCCCCTAGCCTCGCAGAAGCCTTGGGAAGTGTCTGAAGAATCTGCTGGAGAAAAGACCTTCTGATACAGTCGCTGTCAGGCATCAGTAGCGGATTGTGGCAGTCCAGTTACCCTTAGCCACACATTTTTCTTCTCTGAGGATTAAGAAAGGAGGCAGAAGGGAGGGAGAGTGTAGCAAGGGACAGAGTCGAGAAATGTTAGCTTTCCTTCATTTCTAACGCTTTCCTCCCTTTCTTTTCTCCTCGTCTCGCTCTACGTTCCTTCTCCCTCCAAGCTCCCCCCATGTACCTGCACACCCCGAGAGAACAGAACGTGTGGTTCAAAGAACATTGCAATGACTCGACCCTTTCCTGAATAGGGCTCCAAGTGTGGGTTGGGGGGGGGGGGGAGGTGACTGAGGTGGAGAGAGGGTTGTAACTTGTATGTAGCTAGATGCTGGAGGCACAGAGTGGTTTGCTGGTCTGCAGTGCTCATTCAGCAAGAGGCAGATGGCTTCCATCTTGAAAAGAGGATGTATAGTGGCAGAGGTCTCTTGGCATAGTAGATGGAGAGCTGGCCTCGAAGCCAGGCAGAACAGTGTCAGTGCTCCTCCCTGACACACACTATCTGTATTACATTGGACAAGTTACTTCGATTCTCAAAGCGGCCTTGATAAAGGGAGTTCCCTCACCCAGGAGTTCTCTGAAATAAAAAAAATCACAAGTCCATTCCCTGTCTCCTAATGAAGAACAGCACATCTTAGTGGGTAGGGTGACTAAAATGGGGCGAGGAGGAGGGCAATGAGTTGACAGAGACTAGGAACTTTTTTTTGAACTTAAGGTATTCAAAGTGAAAAGTCTTCTCTGAGAAGACTTTTCAAGGACAATTTTCAAGTGGAAAAAAAAAACCTTCACTGCATGCTTGAGACCAGTCTCTCTGATTTGACAGAATTGCCAAACTGCAAAGTAACTAACAAAAACTTTCTTTTTTTTAAAAGGGAGGGGAAAAAAGCATTATTATTCAGATGCCTTGTGGAAGGCAAAGTACATTTTTAATACAATTAATTACAAGTCTATTATTTTGCAATGGTGAAATTAAATGATTATGATTTAAAGAAAATCCAACTAGGAAGTAGTTATACCTTAAAAGGACACATGATACCAGTGAAATGACAAATCTGTCAAACTCCCAAATGCTGTCATCTTTCCTATTCCTCCAGGAGCACTCAACCTGTCAGGGGATAGGAGGCTGAAGGAAATAGATTAATATCCTGACTTAATGATTGGTTAACAGCAGAGAACACCTTCAATCTATAAATAAAACCTCATGGCAGGCATTCTGCCTACCCCAAGCTCCCTCACACCTGCCACCCCAGCCCATTGTTCCTGCAGATGAGGAGGTAGCACAGCATTGCAGTAGCTGACATAGTAGGAATGGGAGGATCCAGATCCAACTCTGATGAGAAATGGTTGGCATAGAACACACTGGAATTTGATCCAGGGACACACTGCTTTACACGGACTAAGTGCTTGTTGAAATGAATTTAGGCGACCCTATGTGAATTCCCAGAGATCATTATTACTCTTTTCTTCAATCCCAGGTTTAATTGGAAAGATGGTTGAGTCAATCTACCAAGTCTGACCACTAAAGAGCTAGTTTGGGAAAATTGCTTCGGACAGAATAAATTGTTTTTTAGGAAGTAACATACATATAACCTGAATTTTAATATGTGAAAAAGTTTTGGTCTTTCTCTGGGGCTTCCTTTACAAAAGATAAATATTATAAAGACTTTGAAGGCATACAAGTTAATTAAGATATTCATATAAGGTTGTCCAACCATTGTTTTTCCTCACTTATAATTTTATAATGATCAACAGAGACTTCATTCTAGAACTCATGTTATCTTATCTGACTGGCTTTAGGCCCTTTAAATCATAATCTTAGTTCTCATAGATCAAGCCAGGACCTCAGAGGCATTTAGTTAAACCCCCTTCATTTTGAAGATTAGAAAATTGAGACCCACAAAAGGTTAATGACTTGTTCAAGATCACACAGGTGGCATGCATCATTAGTGGGATTTGAATACAGATTCTCAACTCCAAAGTCAGTATTCTTTTGCTATACAAGTTATGAGAAGACATACCAGAATAAATATAATACCCTCTAAGAATTTTTAATTTTGTTTAATATCCAGTGGTGTTCAAAGAAATTCTTTTACAAAAGTATCCTTTTTTGTTTGGCAATGGAGTTAAGTGATTGTCCAAGATCACATGGCTAATAAGTATTATGTGTCTGAGGTGGGATTTGAACTCAGGTCCTCCAATTCCAGGACTGGTATTCTACCCACCCACTATACCACCTAGCTGTCCCTCACAAAGGTAGCATTTATTCCCTAATCTGATTTCCTAGCACTTTGAACTTTATCATAGTTTAGTATGTAATTTATGGCTCTGATACTTCTCTACTAGATTATAAGCTTCTCAAGGGTAGTCTTATTTATATTTGCATTCCCCCTCAGTACATAGCACAATAAATTCATGGTAAATGCTTAAATGCTTATTGGATGAATGGATGAATGGATGAGACACTGGGTACTAAAGAAAGTGGCTCTTAACAAGCTAAGCATAAAGTTGGTATTAGTAATAATGACTGTTTGATTAGTGGCTGTTGTGTAATTAGGGCTTGAGTTGAGGGTAGTTAAATGGAAAGGGAGCAGTGGTAATTATACATTTTGAGGGCAATGAAAGAGTGAGTTTGCTAGGGAAGGGGCTGGTTCTCCAATGATGGAAAGAAGGGGAGAGAGAGAAAGGAAGAGAAGTGGGACAAAGCATGGCAGTGAGGAAGTAAACTGACTTTGCTTAGAAAAGGGTTGTGCTAAGTGTTGTGAAGAGAATGTAAGGCCAACTGAATAACAGATGAGGGATTATATCTCTTCCTTATTCAGTTCATGTCAACAATGGGAGCAGAAGGAATATGAAAACCACCTGAATATTGCTAATTACACCATTAGTATCTGTCCACTTTCCGCTAACCTGTGGTTTAGTTATAGCATTTAGATTTAGCAACATCCAAGGAAACACTGTGGTAGGACTGAGCAATCCATTATCCCTTGTACCTTCTCTTCCCATTAACTGTGTTCATTTAATCAACAAATTTTATTGATTTACCACTGCTACTAAACTCTTGTATGCACTTTGAGGAATATAATGATATATGAGGAGTCCTTGTTATCAAGGAACTTACAGAAGATTTGAGGAGGACTATACACTCTACTTGGGAAAGTTAAGCAATAATACAAGGAAGTATCTAAGAAACAACCAATGAATAGATTGTAGAGAATGAAAGTATTGTTCTGGCCAGGTTAGATATGCTTAGAATCATTGGTTTAGAACTGGAGAAGATTTTAGAGATCACCCAGAATGACCCATCACTTAATAGATGAGTAAACTGAGCCTTGGGATATGGCCAAGGTCACATAGATAGCAAGTTTTCAGAAGTAGAATCCAATTGAAGTTCTCTGAATTTAATTCCAGTGGTCTTTCCAATTCATGGAGAATTTGCTATTTGAACCTATATTTAACAATATGAAAAGATTTGAGTAGTGAGGGAAGATGAACATTTCAGATAATGGAAACAACATGGTCATTGGAGTTGAGGATGAGCAAAACACAGTCTAGGGAAAGTGGATCCAACAATCTTGTTGGAGTGGAGAGTTCATGTTGGATGATAGTTGAATATAAAGTTAGAAAGACAGAATAATACAGAGTGATAGTGGTCTTGAAAATAAGAAATAGGAATCTAGATTTTATCCTATAGTCTTTGGGCAGCCATTGAAAATTCTTTGCAGAGAACATGCTATAAGCAATATTTTAAGAAATATATTTAGTGATGATATGCAGAGCAAGGAGTCAGAGCATCTTGTTAGAAGACTTCTCTGGGTATAAAAATAAGAGTTGGAATGAGGGTGAAGGAGTGAGAATAGAAAGAAAAAGATAAATATGGAAAACATTAAAAAGATTTTTAAACATTTTTTAAACTTTTTTTATATTGACTATGTGAAAGGAATAAAAAGAAGATTAAGTAAGACTGTGAACCTGACTGACTGAGAAAGTGATGGTGCCACTGAATAAAATATGGGTGATAGAAGAGAAAGTCAGGGAAAATGATAATGTATTCCATGTCACAAATATTAAATTTAAATTGACTTCTGGATACTTAGCTAGAAAGATCCTATAAGCAGTCAGAAATGCAGAATTAGGACAGGGTCTAGACTCAGGATTGGGGATCATTAATGTAGGTAGAATAAAGTCATGATAAGGGCTCTTCATGAGAGTATATATTGAGAACAGTAGAAGAGAAGGATGAACGTACAATGAGGAAGACGAGGAGAACCTCTGGGATAGTTTCAGAAACTTGCATTTATCTGGAGACATATTTCAGTCTATCAGGATTCTTTATCCATCCATTAGTGACCTAACTCCTGACCGCTCCAATGTTCTGAGATTACATCACCACTTGGGGCAGGGAGAAATGAGAGATTTCTAGACTATGGCCAACCCAACCTGTAATTTTGTGAGTGCAGGCACTCTTGAATAATTTAAGGCAAAAAATAGCTGCAGTGCTAACAAATGTGCTTCAGTAATCCTTTAGGAGATACTACTTTGATTCAAAATTTTTACCCTTCTATTTATTAAAGTTGCAAATAATTAAGTTCACAGTGTTGAGTAAGTAGCTTTTAATGAATTAATGTCATGGCTGAGTGTTCCTTCCAAGTGTAATCGTAATATGTTAGTGATTATACCAGTAGTTCAGTTGACAGGTTGGAGAGGGTGGAGGATGAAAAGATTAAGGCAATTGAGAACAAGGTTTAGAAATAATTGATCATATTGAAATGTGTATTACTCATTCTTTCTACAAACTCCTTAAATTCCTTGATTTAGAAAACCACAGAATTTCAAAGTTGGAAGGTCTAGCAGAGGGTGTCCAGTCCAATTTATGCCTTTTTCTTTGAATACTCTCTACACCACCTCTAAGTAGTTATCTATCCTTCCTTTGAAGACTTCGTGTGAATAGGAACCCATTACATCCAGACTATCTAGTCTGGTCACTTTTGAAAAGATCATAATCACTGGCAAATAGTCCATTATATCTAGTTGGAATCTGTTTTTCTTCAGTTTCTACCCTTGGTCTTAATTCAGTCCTCTGGATCCAAACAGAACAAGCCTAGTCCCCTCTTCCATGTACAGCCCTTTAGATACTTTCCTTCTCTAAAAAACTATTCATTAGGAATTTCTTAGCTATTTCCTTGTATTATTACTTAACCCCACCTGTTTATAAATATTGATCCTTAATCCCAATATCCCATGTAGCAAAATTGACTTAAATTGAGTTTACTATTCCTCTAAACTCCCAAACTTCCAGGTCCTTTTCATGTGATTTGTTGCCTAATTATATTTCCCTACTTATAGTTATGAAGTTGATTTTTTGAACCCAAAGTATAGAACTTTCCATTTATTTCTTCATATTGTAAAGTTTAACCAAAGGATCTAACTTGTTATTTTATTACTGGATTTTGACTGTCATCCAGCATTGGTTGCCCCTCCCAACTTCATGTCATTTGCAAATTTGAAATCATGAATAAAAATAATATCTACATAGCACAGATTCAAAGATAGATGAACATAAAAAAGAATATTAAGATAATTTTAAACTAATTACTCAAAACTATATTTATTCAAATAGTTCAGACCCCAATCCTACATTTGTGTGAATTATTCAGAAAACGTTTATTGTCTGGGTTAATGTTCTTTGCCATTCAGATTTACTAGGTAATTCCCAGTTCTGTTGACTTTATGCTGGTCCACATTCATAATGGTTTTTGGGCTAGTTTCTTTGGGAGGAAAAAAGTACAGAATAATTTCTTCTCCTTCTCTTTCATGTCCTTATCTGGAATCTGCTCAATTGTGGGATCTCAGGTGATGGAATGGGCAATTTAGTTGAATTCCTTATTATTACTCTTAAAAAAACATGTCCTGGAAGTGATAACTGAAGACTCATTCCATCATCTTCAAATGAAAACCATAGAATCCCCTTACCCCCGTTGAAGGCAGAAATGAATGGAGAGGGAAGACAACAGTAGCTAAACCAGACAGTGGAATGATCAGCATTATGAAGAGACAGAAGATGAGTTCAAGGATCAATTTGTGAAATAGGAGTTGAAGATAATGTAGAAAAAAATATGTATATTAAAGTTGGCAGGAATCATTCTGCAGAATTTAGCTTAGGGGCTGTTAAAAGACACATCTGGTTTATATTTGATCACCAGTGTGGTCTCAGCAATGACCCTTAAGTTGATGTGGTATAGTATTAATGGTTGTTCTATAATGCAATCTTGCTTTTTCTGATACCAGTAATTTACATGTGACATTTAATACAGTTCAAGTGCTGCCTCATTAGAGGATAATTAGAAATACTGTCAGGCTTTCCATAAGTTCTTTTGGATTTTTGTTTTTATTGGGGTTTTTTTTTTTGCAGTGTTATCTGGAAAAGGGTAGACTGTGGGGATTTTGTTTACCCCCCCCCCCCACAAAATGAAGAGATTCTCTTGACCTTCACCACCCTAAGAAAGGAGATTTGAGTGTTAATAGGATCTGTCCAACATCCCAGAAACAGGGTAGCACAGACACAGTAAAAGATTTCAGACCACTGAAAAAGACAAGATACCTGCCATCTCTTGGTTTACTTGTCAAGTAAGTTAGTTGTCAAGTTGTCCTTAGTCAACTTTACTGAATTGGACAAGACTATTTCTGGTGTTAAGATGGTCTTCCTTATCTTTATATAAAGGTTCATAGACTGTAAGGGGCCTTAGATATATATTCTGTCTCCCTTGCTTTACAGAAGAGAAAATTGGAGTCCTGAGTAGGGAAGGAGAAGTCACTCATTTATAGTCCCACAGATGATTTGAACCTAGATCTCCTGCCTCTTAAGATGAGTGGTCCCACTGTCTTTGAAGCTCTTTGAGGTTATTTCATTGACTATTCTACTTCCACATGATGAGTTTAAATACAATTCATCTTTGTAAATATTTTTGATTAAACTGTAGTTGGTGGTGAAGGAATTTGAAGGTAGAATTTAAAATGCATTTTTTTAAAATTCTGCTTCTATTGTCTCTGCTATTTCTACTCCCCATGATAACAGACTCAGAGTTAAGATGACCAGATCAAATACATAAAAGTCTTTAAAAAGCATTAAACTGCTTTATAAATCTGAGCAATTATTACTTGACTACATTCTTGATGTTGATTCAAGTAAAGTCATTAATAGCTAATCAATAAATATTTAATTAATACACCCTGGGGATTAAAAAAAAACAAAATGCAAAACAAGTACTTGGCTACAAGGCCAGGTGGAGTCAATGGTTGAGCAAACATGCGCACACACAAGCAAATAAATAAATAAATAAATGTGAAGCCCTACAACAATTTGTCCCAAAAGTCTTAGTGCTATTTTAAACTGCTAAAGATTCTTTTGTTATAAGTCAAACCTTGAGAACTCAGAATTAGGAAAGGCCTCACTTAGGAAGTGATACTTGAGTTCAGCTTTGCATTGAGCTAGGAATACTAAGATATGGAATGAAGACATCTGCAAAGGCACGCAGACAAGAATTGGAAGACCCATTAACAAGTTAATGCTTCAGCTACCACAGAGAGTATGTAAAGTTTGGTACTGTATAAAAGAGCTAGACAGGTTGGCTGGTACCAGAGTGTGAAGGACTCTTAAAATGCTAAATAAAAAGTTTGTATAGGAGGAATAGAGAACCACTAGAACTTAATGAGTTGGAAAGATGAATCTATTCCTGTTAATATTCTTCTTAGAAGGCAATAATCATGTCCAATAAACTTGTTTGTATCCAAGAATAATTATTTTCAGATTTCAGACCCAAATAGTAAAATAAAGCTATCTTTCTATCAAGTTTGTAGGTTGCTAAGGGATCATGTTGCTATATCTAATTCCCTTTATCTCAGTTAGATGTATTTATTTAGCATAATAGACAAAAACTTCAAAAATTTGCAAATGCATTTATGTACGCCTTCTCCAAAACCTCAATTATTCACAACCCTACCAACCCAATAGGGATTTTCTGATTCAAGTTTAATTTTTTCCTACTTCTCTTTCACTAAAGTAAAACAACCTCATTTTGACTAGTCTGAATGCATACACCTAGTTTCAGTGAATTTGAACCAAGGTATTCCTCATTCCAAATCTGACCTGTATCCATGATACCATGTTGTCTAGGTCAGCCACGGAGTTTTCAAAGTTTTGTTTCTTTCTTTTATAAAAAAAACTTAATAATAATTCCATTTATATATCACTTTCCTGGGTCTACAGCAGGAGTTATTCAACAGTGACAGCCAGGTGAAGCAGTAGATAGAAGAAGTCCTGGGACTGGAATCCAGAAGGACTGAGTTCAAATTTGCCCTCATATCATACCAACTGTATGACTCTGGGCAAGTCACATCCCTGTTTGCTTCAGTTTCCTCATCTGTAAAATGAACTGAAGAAGTCACTCCAGATCTTTTCCGTGAAAACCCCAAATGGGGTCATGAAGATTTGGACATGACTGAGCAGCAACAGTAGCAAATTAATTCATCATCTTCTTTGAACATCACAACAATCTTGTGAAGTAAGCACTGTATATACTGTTTCCCCATTTTACTGATGAAAAATGGAGGCTCAGAAAGGTTACATGACTTGCCTATAGTTACAAACTAGTATGTATCATAAGTGAGATGAAAACTAAATTCAGTAACTACTAATTTCAAGTCTAAATCCCTTGATCCAGGATTAGGAATGCTCTCTAGATATCTTTCTCCCCTCTTTCCCTAATCCATGGCATCTATCCCCCCAACATAAATCCCTTAGAATCATAAACTAAATGAATTAGAAGTCATATAGATCAGCATCCTACCACATGAAGGGCTTCCTTCCCGGTTATTCAGTAAAATAGACTAGTCATTTATTTCTTTGGACAGCTCTAATTGCTAGAAATTATATTGAGTCTTATATTGAGCTAAATTCTGCCTCCCTGTAACTTTGATGAATTTCTTTGGCTTCTTCCATCTGTAGCTATACAAAGTGTTTCTCATTCCTCTTCCTCACATGGGCAGCCCTTAACTAGCTGAAGACAGTGATTATGGCCTAGCCTCAGTTATTTCTTTTCCAAACCAATCATCTCCAGTTCCTTCAGTCATTGCTCACAGTGTGCTTTTTATCTTTCAGAAGTGTTCTCTGAATTTTTTCCCTGTCAGATATTATTTCCAACTCTGTCACATCTGCTCACATTTCCTGCCTTTAAAGTGAAATGAGGTCTTGATGCAGCTGTAGAACATGGAATATTTGCCAGACATTTATTGTTTGTTTCTCATCAGGGATCCTCTAAATCTGACTGAAGATTTAACTTTCATCCTGTCTTCTTCTTGTCCTTTTCTCTTAGTCAAGTAGGATGATAACTGTAGAGACTCTGTTGGGCATTTTCCACTCAGAAAGATAAGTATCAGTCCCATCTTGGACACCTTCATTTAGAGATTTCAGACTTGGAAAAGTTTCTTCATACTTGCTGTAATTCATCCTGCTATCCTAAATTCAGTCTCTTCAAAAGTTACAAATTTTTCTTCAATTATCTCATTTCTATAAAGATTACTTCTTCTTTCGGAACTTATTAGAAACGTTAGAGAGGTGGTTACTCTATCTTCCTTTACTAGGATTTTCCTATATAAATGAAATCAGAAATCTACTTTCAAAAGGCACTGATATGATTTTATTCAATATGTGTATACATATGTAAATATGCACATATACATATGCATATATAAATATATATACATACATACACATATTTGCATGTTTTCTTCCTTCATATAATGTGAGCTTCTTGATGGCAGGGTCTGTTTTTATCTTTCTTGCATCCCCCAGCACAGTTTAAGACACATAGAAGCCCTTAAACACTGGTTGAATGATTGACTGATTGAGTCATATGCTTATATCTCCTCCCCTTTTTTCCTCCTCCTCAGGCTTACCCTGCCTTAGTTAACAATTTATTAACAAGCTGATTCATATTCTCCAAATTGATTGGAAAGTCATTGTTTGAAAATGAAGCTTGTTGAGGGCAGCTAGGTGGCACAATGAACAGAGCATCGTCCCTGGAGTCAGGAGGACCTTAGCTCAAATCCAGCGTCAGATACTTAATAATTGCCTAGCAGTGTGACCATGGGCAAGTCACTTAACCCCATTGCCTTAACTAAATAAAAAATATTTTAAATGAAAATGAAGCTTGTTGTAGACTCATGGAGCAATAGAAATGTAAGAACCCAAAGAGGGCATAACCTCCCAATTTAAAAAGTAAGAAGCTGAGGCCCAGAGAGATGTGGTTTGCTAATAGTATTGCTAGGTTAAATAGAATGCATACGTTAGTGATTTTTAAAATATCCTTAAATATGATTCAAGATGGAATGGGCTACTTCTTTGAGTAGTGAGTTCCCCATCATTGGAAGTGTTCAAGCAATATTTATATAACACTTTAAATTTTGCAAAGAGATGTACATAGGAAAGAAGGAAGACATGAAGGAAAGAGAGGAGAAAGAAAAGAAGAAAAAGGAGTAAATGAAAGGAGGAAGGAGAGATGGAAAGGAGAGGGGAAACAGGAGGGAATAAAGCTTAAAGGATGGGAGAATAAAAGTGAAGGAAAATATAAGGACTGGGGAGAATAGAGGGTAGAAAGAGAGGAGGAAGAAAGGGAAAAAGAAGGAAGGAAAGAGGGAATGAAGGAGAGAAGGAAGGAGGAAGGAAAGGATTTATTATGCATACATTGTGTCCTAAGCACTGTGCTTAGTACTTTACAAATATTATTTTATTTAATCCTCACATCAACTCTAGGAGGTAAATACTATTAAGCAGCATTTATAGAAGAGGCTATTGAGACTGAGAGAGTTTAAGTGACTTACCCAGGGTCAAACAGCTAATATGTGTCTGAGACAATATTTGCATAGAGACCTCTCTGATTCCAAATCTGCTACTCTATCCACTGCATTACCTAGCTGCCAGTTAACGATTGTATAGCTGGGAGGAGAACTCAGCTCTCGAGATCCCCTGTTTATTCTTCTTTTCACCACTCAGGCTGTTTCTTCCTTATCACTCATAAAGCTGGAATTGTGTTTCCTTTCCTTTTCTTTGAATTGGCTGCTACGGTGGTTGTTCTTATTTCCTGTATCCTGCCTGGCCCATAGTAAAATGTCTATTTTTAAAATGACAATAATAGTATCAGAGTAGCATATATATATATATATATATATATATATATATATATATATATATATATATATATATATATATATTAGGTGTACAATCACATCCAAGTTCTTACTCTAGCATTCTTTTTTCTTTTTAACAAGGCAATGGAGTTAAGTGGCTTGCCCAAGGCAAGCTAGGTAACTATTAAGTGTCTGAGGTCAGATTTGAACTCCTGACTCCAGGGCTGGTGCTTTATCTACTGTGTCACCTAGTTGCTCATAATCTTATCATTCTTAATGAATGAAAATATGTTTCTCCAGTATCTAAACTTCCTGGTGTCACAGGATAGCTTCTAATCACTCTTCATTTGAAATCAGAGCCCCCATGCAAAACCTTCCAATATGAATGAAATATTTGCAGGATGGAGTTTTCCTATGGCTTTTGCTCTGATGTACCTAGACAGTTTCTAATTTATTCATTTAAAATGAATATTATAATTAACTCATCTATGTACACAATTATGCTAGGGAAATTTTGTACTAATTAGGGAGGGAAAAGCATTTTTACTTATTTTAAAATTTTTTTTCATTCAAGAAAGATTTTATTTATTTTGAGTTTTACAATTTTTTTCCCCTAATCTTGCTTCTGAAGGCAGTCTGTTAGTCTCTACATTGTTTCCATGATATACATTGATCTAAGTTGAATGTGATGGGAGAGAAATCATATCCTTAAGGAAGAAAAATAAAGTATAAGAGATAGCAAAATTACATAAAAAGATAATAGTTTTTTTCCCCCCTAAGTTAAAAGTAATAGTCTTTGGTCTTTGTTTGACTCCACAATTCTTTCTCTGGATACAAATGGTATTCTCCATTGCAGATAGCTCCAAATTGTCCCTGATTGTTGCACTGATGGAATGAGCAAGTTCATCAAGGTTGATCATCATCCCCATGTTGCTGATAGGGCATACAATGTTTTTTTCATCTCACTCAGCATCAGTTCATGCAAATCCCTCCAGGCTTCCCTGAATTCCCATCCCTCCTGGTTTCTAATAGAACAATAGTGGAACAAGCATTTTTAAAACAGGCATTGCGATAAGCTTTTTGCAAATTTTATCAGGGTCTCAGAAGTAATTATAGAGCAAAAACAAATATAAATAACTTAAGAAGAATATATTTAACCAGGACCCTGACTATCTCCAAAAGGGATGATACTCTCAAATTTGTCTTCATGGTGTTTTTATTATTGTATAAATTATTCTCTTCTTTCTGCTACTTCACTCTAAATGAATTCATTCAAGCCTTTGAAGGTTTTTTTGAAGTAATCCCTTTCATTATTTCTAATTGTACACTGATATTACATTACATTCACATGCTATAATTTGTTCAGTCATTCCCTAATTGAGGGATACCTCCTCCATCTCCTCAGTTTCCAGTTCTTTGCTACTACAAAAGTTATATTCTATAAAAGACATATGGATCTTTCTCCTCTGTCTTTGTGATTTAAACCTAGTAATGGTATTGCTGGGTTAAAGAGTATGCATAGCTTAATAATTTTTTAAATAACCTCAAATTTTGGTGGTCCAAAATAGAATAGGCTAATACTTCTTTAAATGGAGTGCTCCCCATCATTGAAAATGTTCAGAGAGTGGATGACCAATTATTAGTGATGCTATAAAAGATATCCATGCATTAGGCAGAGTTAGATAAGCTGACCTTTCAGCTCTTAGGTTCTTTTTAATTTTCTGAGTTATGGGTATTTGTAAGTGTCCCAGGGGATTATAACCCTATTTATCCAATATGTTACATTTCCATTTCATGTATAGCAGGATATACATTTTACTAATAATATAATGCAAAATAAAGACTTCAAGATAAATTGTGTCTATAACTAAATAACTGAAGACTATTTCAGTAAATGACTAATCAGGGCATAATCAGCTGGTGTGTGTGTATGTGTGTGTGTGTGTGTGTGTGTGTGTGTGTGTGTGATCATATACACACTCAATGGATGTCATGAGTTAAATGCAGTTTTCTTGTCTTCCCCAGACCAAAAAAATATTATTATTATTGTTATATTTTGATCATTGGACATAACCTGCCCTCACCCCACTCCCAACCTACCATACACACCCTTCCCATAGTTTTCTTCCATCCTCCAACAGTGAATATTTTCCATTTTTTTTTTTCAATCTGCTAGTACTAAATCCCAATTCAGTTCAATTCACTTCATCATTTGTTAACTGCCGGCTATGTGCAGCCGGACTGGGGTTGGGCAGGGGAAGAGGAATGCAGTGAAGAATAATAAACTCTCAGCTCTCAAGCAGTTGACTTTCGAGTAGACCTGATTACCAATGAAGACTTTATCTTTTACGGGGCTGACAGGAAGTCAGTGTGAAGTTGTCTGGGTTATGTAGCTCTTTGGAAACTTGTTTTTGTTAGGCAGGACAGGAAATAAGCCCTGTTCTTCCAAACTGGAGATTGCATCAGTGCTCAGAACTTGCAAATCTTCTTAGAAAATGAGAGTGGCTTATATACACTTTGGCTCATGTCTGTATTTATGCAAATATAAAGTGTGGAATTAAAGGGGGAGGGAATGTCAACATTTTTTCAGATTTTTCCATTTCTTTCCTTCATCCTTGAATTCCTACTCATTATTTAAACCCTCCAGTAAACTTTCTCTTAGGTGGCTAGGATTCTCTAGGAATAATAATGGCCTGGAATCAGGAAGACTTGATATAAAATCCAGCTTCAGACATTGTGTTACCCTGGATAAGTTACTAAACCCTATTTGCCTTAGTTTCCTTTTCTGTAAAATGACAAACCAGTTTAGGATCTCTGCCAAGAAACCCCACCAAATGGGATCATGGAAAATCAGACCCAACTGAACAACAACAAAGCTTCCACTTTTCTCCTCATCTCAGAAACACATTATTTGGTCCCTTCCCAAAGTGCTTGTCAGTTATCTGACTTTGTATCTTAAATCCTACTAAACCAGAAGCAACCTAAATAAAGGATCATCTCTTGTCTAAACTTTGTATCTGGAACAATATAGACCCTGAACAATGTATTCAACATTATTTGTTGAATGAATAAATGAGCGAAGGTATAAAAGTTGGACAGAGGACGATTTTGCCCCTAATTCATTTAAACTACTCTTTTTTCCCCTGCTAAATTTGCAATTTTTTTGTATAGGTTGAGCAGGAGAGCAAATCTTAGGATTTGATAGGGTAAGTGGTTGCCATCATGTTATAATTTGATGGGTGGACATTTGAGAGAGTAGGGATGTAGGAGGGGGGAAATCACACTATTTAAAAATTTCTCCCTTGCCCACGACTTTAGAGGATAGTCATTCATTTAAGATTTAGAAAAAATACATTCATTTGGGTGAAGTGTTACTATTTTATAGTATTTAAAGCTGGAAAAGACTTTAGAGATCATCTAATTCTGGGTCCTCAGAGGGTAATCTGCATATCCCCTGGAGTTTCCAAAATCCATTCAGGAGATCTATGAAATCAAAACTATTTCATTGTAGTATTTGAATGTTATTTGCCTATTAAAATGCTCCTCATTTTCCCAAATACATATCTGTGTGAAGCCGGATTTCCTGTGTATATATATCAACCAAAACAACATACCACAACAGATTGAATGCAGGAGTGGATCTGTAAATCCAGCTGTCTTCTTTTAAGCCAAACATTAAAAGAGATTTGCAAAAAATATGAGTAAGAATCCCACTCTTAAAAATCTTTTATAGTTCATAAAATATAGTCATGTTTTATAAGTGTTAGGATGCTATGGGTTTATTATTGTTTTTTAAATTAAATACATTATTTAAAATTTATAAGTTTTAGCTTCTAATATGGCAAAACATATATTTATGTATATTATATATGATATGTATACTTATACATCCCATAAAGCTCTTTGAAGACCCAAATAATTTTTAAAATTGTTAAGTGATCCTGAAACCAAAAAGTTTGAGAATCATGGATCTATTCTATCCCTTCATTTAAGAGATAAGAGCACAAAAACATCCAGATTAACAAGAAGATCCTGCATCTGAACTGGGTTTCCAATGATTTTTAGATTCAATGCTCCTTCCATCACCCCAGGATTTTAATCTGAGGTCTGTAAACTTCAGTAGGGGAAAAAAATTACCTGTTATTTCAATATAATTAGTTTCCTTTGTAATCCTATGCAATTTATTTTATACATTTAAAAACATTTCTTCTAAGAAGGGTACCATACCAGGCTTAGGCAGATTATTAAGTTTATTCAAACTGGGAAAAAGGGTTAAAAATGCCCTATACCATTGGTGACCTCTTTAAAAATTCAAATTCACTGGGAGGGGGTAACACATTATGCCATTAATGCCTTGGTGTGAGATAGTCTTATCTTAGTGTGAAATGAAATTCTAGAGGAACTGGAGAGTGAAAGTTACCCTTCTCATTTTAGAGAAGAAAACTTAGGACCAAATAGCTGAAGTGTTAGAATTAGAAACTGGAGGCAGCATCAGACCTCCTGTCCCCTATTCCCGTGCTAGTTTTATCAAGCTGCTTTCCTAGCTGAGGTGTTGATATGAAGGGAATAGAACATATTTATTAGGAAGGAGGGTGGAGAAGAGTATGGGGATGGGGTTATTGGGAGGCAGTGGGTAAACAGCACCCAGGAATGGCAAACACAAGTAAGGGGCCAAAGAGGTGCCAGGGTTAGGAAGGTGAGTTACAAAAGGAGAGGTAAGAGGGCATCTTCAGTTGCCAGCTAGCATCTCTGTGCAGACTCTCACAGTTTTACCTGGGGTCTCACCACATCTTCTCAAATAATTATCTAGAATAATTAGTTAAAATAGAAAGAAGGCTTTGAACTTGACCCCCTTCTCATTTTTGGCAACTCTTTCAGGGTTTAATTACTTAGCATATTGGGCAGCTAGGTGGTGCAATGGTCGAGAACCAGGAAGATTAATCTCCCCCAATACAAATATGGTCTCAGACATTTACTAGCTGTATAACCCTGGACAAGTCACTTAACCTTATTTGTCTAAATTTCCTCACTTGTAAAATGAGCTGGAGAGGTAAATGGCAAACCATTCCAGTATCTTTGCCTAGAAAACTCCAGAGAGGAGTTAGGTACAACTGAACAACAATGAACTCTTGGTGTCTCAGAAAGGAGGGGGAGTGGAGGAGGGAAAAATGTTCCATGTTTGACCTCAAGCAAGAGTATGAGTTTAGGTAGCAGTTGTGTTTGTAACTTTTCTAAATGACAGTGTTTATCAAGTTAAAAGGCACTTTAGGGATGATTAATTCCAACTTCCTAATTTTATAATTCAGAATCTGAGGTTCAAGAGAATTTGTGACATCTGAAATCTCACTCTAGTGAATAGTATAATTCTCCATTCTGTATTACATGCTCCTCCCCAATTTGGTAAAAAGTTTCCAAAATGTGGCCTCTTTCCCTTATGAGAGGCCCTTTCAGGGAGGGCATGAAGCAGTAGTCAAAATAATTGGATATTTTCCAAATGCAGCTCCAACAAAAATACATTCTTTTTTTTTAAAGTAGAAACAAAGTTTAAATCAAAGGCAGCAAAAAGCAAAACAAATAGGGAGTTTGCTCTGACCAGATGGGGATAGGAGAAGGGGAACAGGGGACCTTGAGCAGAGAGCAGAGATTGATCATCCTTTCTGCAGGAGTCTTGGCCCTAGAGAGAACACAGCTTCTTGCCTGGTACTTTGTATCTAGGGTATCCTGGTGAGGTGACTTGGGAAGTTCTACTGGTCATCATCTTTTTCCCCTTCTCCTTTGGGAGGCATTGTAATATATGTAAAAATATGTTAAATTTGGAATCGGAGGATTAACATTCAAATCCTGATTCAACCATTACTATTAATATCACATGTGTGACATTGAACAAACCAGTTAATCTCTAGGACACTCAGTTTCCTAAAATGTAAAATGAGAGGTGGGGAAATTTGGTATAATGGAAAGAATGCTAGATTTGAAGCTCCAGGTTTCTCATCTATAAAATGAAACAGGGAGTGGGGAGCACACTAGGGTAGGGCACATAACTCTGTGAAGTTTCTTCCAGTTCAGATTTATGATCTATAACCAGATGACCTTGAAGGCTTCTAACTCTAAATCTACGATTCCATGGTTGTATAATAGTGAATACAACATAACAATTGCTATTTTATGCATTATTTTTATGGAAGCATACATTTTTTTAAAAATCTTATTTGAATATAATTCAAATTAAGAAAATATTTTTGTAGATTGTTTTATGATAAATGGGAATATGTTATTTTTTGTGGGGAGATGGAGTTAAAAAGAATTTAGAATATATAGAGTTTGGAAATCTTTGCCTTAGGCCTTTATCAAGTTGTTTTCTGTTGTTCATTTAAATGTAAAATACCAAGAGGGTGGGTAGCCACCATGTTTTTTTAGTCATGCTGTCTAGTTCCATGGATTTGAGTGTTCCATAGGTATTTCATTTAGCAATTATTAAGCAGCTACTATATGTTAGGTATTTTAGTAGAAAGAAAGAAAGGTGACTTAATGGATAGAAAGTCAACCTCTGGCTCAGAAAGATCTGGGTTCAATTTCAAATTCACTTTACTTCCAAGCCCCCCAGGTGACTCTCTGAGACTCTGGGGTTACAGAATAATTGCTAAAGTGCATTATAGAGGGGTGGCTAGGTGGCACAATGGATAAAGCACTGGCCCTGGAGTCAGGGTACCTGGGTTCAAATCAGGTCTCAGACACTTAATAATTACCTAGCTGTGTGGCCTTGGGCAAGCCACTTGACCCCATTTGCCTTGCAAAAACCTAAAAAACAAAAAAATGTAAAGAGCATCATAGAATTCCTAACTAAGAATTCATCACCCCAATGAAATACTTAACAATACTGGTAAAAGTAAATGGTAACAATAATAACATGACAATGACCTAATGATATCAATGACAAATATGATGATGATGTCAGGAGTTATAATATATATATACATATATATATATATATGTATGTATATAACAATTTGAGGATACAAAGATAAAAATTTTAAAAAAAACACCCTCAAGATGCTTACATTTGGTAGAGAATACAAAATCAAAATTTTAAGCTTAGAGACAAAGCTTTAGGGTTTTACTCCAAAATGAGAATCTAGGAGGAGATACTGAGTAGAGAATCTCTTCTTCAGAAGTGAGACATATTTAAGATATAAGGGTACAGATACCCCCAGTTTTACTTACTGGATATATTCCTGAAAAATCTGTATGGGATAAAAATTTACTTATCACTTACTGTTTTCATTTTGCCTTACATTATGAAAATAGGGATTGCTCCTATAAGAGAAATTGATTGTGAATGCAACAAAAATTCAAAAAATTTTAAAGCAAAGTAAAATGTTTTTTTTTTAAAAATAAGATAACTTAAGAATGATACAATTTAAAAATGAAAATTCTGAAGATGAAAGCACATAATACAAATTCCTATAGCAAGATAACTATTTACTTCAAATCCTAGGTTTTTCAAACAGGCATCTCCAAATTACTATCACTTTGTGCTTCTTTTCTCTGGAGAGTTCCCTCTAGCAACTAATCATAGCATTAGCTTTTGGGGAAAATCATTTATGTTCACAACTGGGATGTTTTCAGTAAGCATTGGCAGTTAAGGCTACAATTGCTAAAATACATAGAAGAAGAGGTGCTAATGTTATTTTAAATTTACTCCACATTTTGAAAATGTGTAAATCTGAATTTTTAAAAATATAATTAGAGGAATTAGAGCCACAAGGGACTTTTAAGAGATCAAGTATTCCAAGCTACTTTTTTTTTAAGTTTTTATTTATTTTGAGTTTTACAATTTTTCCCCTAATCTTCCCTCTTGCCAGTCTTTACATTGTTTCCATGGTATACATTGATCCAAACTGAATGTAATGAGAGAGACATCATATCCTTAAGGAAGAAACATGAAGTAAAAAGAGATAGCAAGATCAGACAATAAGATATCAGGTGTTTTTTTCCCTGAATTAAAGGTAATAGTCCTTGGTCTTGGTTCAAACTCCACAGTTCTTTCTCTGGATACAGATGATATTCTCCATCACAGACAGCCCCAAATTGTCCCTGATTGTTGCACTGATGGAATGAGCAAGTCCATCAAGGTTTATCATCACCCCGATGTTGCTCTTAGGGTGTACGATGTTTTTCTGGTTCTGCTCATCTCACTCAGAATCAGTTCATGCAAATCCCTCCAGGCTTCCCTGAATTCCTATCCCTCCTGGTTTCTAATAGAACAATAGTGTTCCATGACAAACTACTGATTTTATGCATAAGGAAGATAAAGGTCTAGAGAGGAAAATTTCCTTAAGGTTACACAGTTTTTACTAATATCATATAGCGATTTAATGTCTACAAAGCATTTTACATATATCATCTCCTTTAAGTCTCCCAGCAACCGCTTGGGGGGGTGTTAAAGATTATAATACCATTTTTGCTCTTGAGAAAACCAAAACTGGGAGATATTAAGAAACTTGTCCATAGTCACACAATGAAAGAGTGGAATGGGAAGTATCTCTTCTCAATCAGAGCTGGTCTGAAGAAGGAGCTGGACCTTAAAAGAATGGAAGGATTTCAGGAAGGGATACATTTCACAAAATGACTAGATATAGCCCAGTTTTTTAAAACTAGGTCTTTCTCAGATCACAGTTTGTCTGAGGCAAAACCCATTCAGTTAATAAGGTTAGGTAAGAGAGAGCATCCAGGACAGAGAGTATCTGCAGCTATTGCTTGTTGAAATTTTATTTATCTTCAAGGATTAACCAAATATGATCTCTTACCTGAAACTTCAGTCAATAAGTAAACATTTATAACTGTCTACAGTTTATTAAACAATATTCCAAGCACTAAATACAGGAAGAGACAAAATACAGCCCTCAGGAACTTACCCTTCTAATGGGAGGGGATGGGGAGAGAGACACAACATACAAATAAATATACACAAAGGATAAATAGGAACTAATTAATAGAGGGGAAAGTGCTAGAATTAAGAGGTGTTGGGTGTCCTTTTGATAGAGCACCGGCCTTGGAGTCAGGAGTACCTGGGTTCAAATCCGACTTCAGACATTTAATAATTAACTAGCTATGTGGCCTTGGGCAAGCCACTTAACCCCATTGCCTTGCAAAAAATCTAAAAAAAAAAAGAGGTGTTGGGAAAGTTTTAGTTAAAGAAAACAGGGAAGTCAGTTGGAAGAGAGGGGGAGAGAGAACATACCAGGTCTAGGGGACAACCAGGGGGAAAAGCCCAAAGCCCAGAATAGCCAGAAGACCAGAGGACCAAATGAGATAATAATTGTAATAGTTGCTATTATTATCAGGTCATTATAATTTTGTAGAGAGAAGTTTCAGTGGAATGAGAAGATTGAAAGTCATATTGTAAGGGGTTAAGAAGAGAGTGAGAGGAGATTAAAATAGAGGTACTATTACTATGATTTTTGTGAAGATTTAGCTATAAAGGGCAGAAAGCCCTTTAGGATGATAGTTAATGGGGATGAAAGGATCAAATAAGGGTTTATTTGGGATGGAGGAAATAAGCCAGTGAATATAGAGAGATTGAAAATTAGTGATAGAGTGGGGGTGATAGAAGGAGTAATCAGTTGGAGGAGACAGGTTTGGTTGATATCTCTCGAGCAGATAGTGGTGTTAGGCTATATTTCATCATTTGAGATAGGAATAAAGGAAGAAGGCATGTGATTGATAATTAGAAATGAAGAAAAGGGGCTCACTGAAAAGGCCTAATTTTTTTTATGTAAAATATGAGACAAAGTTTTCACCTGAAAGAGTTGGGGGTAAAGAAAGCTGTGGAAGGTTTAGGGGGAATGAAAAAACACCACTGTCTTGGACAGAGAAAAGAATATTGTAAAATATTCGCAAATTTTCTTTATATTTTATCTGTTAGTTGTTCTTCTTCCAATTACACCTTTATTTGTGTTTAGGTTAGTTTTGCTTATTTGAGTCTCTTTCTGAACTTTCTTTAAATTGTTTCTTTCTGTCTTAGGAATTAGAACTTCTCCCAATCACATCTCTGTAAAATTTTGCGGAGAAGTTTATTTTATAAATTTGTGTTGCCTTTGTCATAATTTTTTGCTTGGCAAATAAGTCAAGGGTTTACTAAACTAGATAGTTGGGAGACTTTTTTGTTTCCTTATTCTGAGAGTTCATCTTGTATTTACTCATTGTAATTTTTGTTGATCGTTTCATCCATTTCTGATGTCCAACATCAATGACTTATTAAATAAGTTATTGTGTTATTTTAATGTAATATGGAATATTTTTCTTCTTTATTCTGACTTTACATTAATTTTTATTTACTTTAACAGATTAGTGGTCTGACTGTACACAGATAGTTGATTCAAGGACTCCCACATCATAAACAAATCATTTCTTATCTTTATAAAAATGTAATCTAATTTTTTCAGTTAGTGAAAAATCTACATTTCACTTCTCTGGAAACATCTTCATATATGTATATGTATAGCTACATATACAAAACAGATATACATATGTGTATATATTACACAAATTGGGCATATTACATGTGTATATTATAATCATACATGTGTATATTATATAAATTGGGTATGTTATATGTATATTATTAAATATTTACTAAATACATATGATGTATATTATATACATATGTGTATATTATATAAATTGGGTATATTTTATATATATATATATTGTATACACTTGTATATATAATTCTTCAGGGCCCTTGTTTTATGGATAGTGGATAGTAATTGTCTTGTTTTAAAGTTTGAAAATGTTTCAAAGTTATTTGTTTTTACAAATTGCTATTATTATATAAACTTCTCTAGTTTCATTTCTTTCTATATTTACACAAATCATCCCAAGTTTCTCTGAAATAATCTTCATTTTTAAAACATAGAAGCATTCCAATTCAGCCATATACTGTAATTTAATCAACAATTCCCACATGGGTAGGCATTCTTTGCTTTTCATGTTTGTTTCTTTGCCGCCAGAAAAAAGGGCTGCTATGGACTTTTTTTCCTCCTTTCTTTGATTTCTTTGGAGTGTGGGCCTAAGGAGGGATATCAATGGGCAAAGAGTATTCATTGTTTATTAACTTTTGGGGCATAGTTTCAAATAATTTTCTAGAACATCCAGACCATTTCACAATACAATCCACAATGTATTAATGTATCTACTTTCCTACAGCCCCTCCAACATTTGTCATTTTTCTTTTTTTTTCAACTCAGCCAATCTGATGGATAGAATCTCAATTTAATTCAAATTAAATTTTAATTTCTCTAATTAGTGATTTGGAGAATTTTATTCATGAACATTGATAACTTCAATTTCTTTCTTAGAAAGTTGTCTATACATATATATGTGTGTGTATATGTGTGTATATACATATATATATATATATATATATATATTAGCAAATGAATGAATCACAAAAACATGGCTGACTATGGTATCTTGAAAAAATACAATGCCTAGTAACAGTCATGGAAATATTAGAAACAACTTTTCAAAGTTACCCAAGTAATTAAAAAAAGGAAATGCTTTGATATCATTTGGATCTGTGTCTTCAAATCAGTATAATTATTCCATATATTTAGATATATGTCCTTATTTTGGCAAATAGTTGGTTATATTTCTGAGGAAGTTTCTCAAATGTGGAAAAAACTACAATGAGTCACAATAGAATCTGTAACTGGATGTAATAGTCCAGTAGCTTTCTAATCTAATTCCATCATAGAGTACCACTGTTATATCTGGTTGTAATATGGATGATAAAGCTCAAATTGGCATCTCATTTCTCTTTATGGTGTACTAGACTAGAAAAACCCCAGAGGGAGAACTGGAAGTGAAAATGTGACTGATATCACTGTTACCTACTGAGTACATTCTCAGAATGGTTCATCTTGACTCAGTTCAGCAAACACTTATGAAGACAATGACACAAATACAGAAGTAAGAGAATCAAAGAACTTACATTCTTCTAGAGCATGCTATTCTTTCTTTTCTTTTTTCTTTTTGTTTTTTTTTTGCAAGGGAGTGGAGTTAAGTGACTTGCCCAAGGTCATGCGGTTAGGTAATTATTAAGTGTTTGAGATCAAACTTGATCTCAGGACCTCTGGACTCCAGGACTGGTGCTCCACTGCGCCACCTAGCTGCCCCAGACATGGGATTCACAGATCTGCAATCTGTGAACTTAAAACATTTTATTTGTTCATAATATTTAAATAACCATATTTCAGACTAATTAATTTCCTTTGTAATCTTAGATATTTTTTATTTTCAAAAGTGTTGTTCAGAGATATAGGCTTCTCTAGACTGTCAGAGGGGTCCAGGATACACACAAAAAAGAATAAGATTCCTTGTACTGTTCAGTCATGTTTGATTCTTCATGAGTACATTTGGAGTTTTCTTGGCAAACATACTGGAATGGCTTGACTCATTTGACAGGGGAGGAAACTGAGGCAAACAAAGTTAAGTGATTTGCCCAAAATTGTGACCTTGTGATTTGGTAAGTGTCTGAGACCAGATTCAAACTCAGGAAGATGAATCCTCTTAATTTCAGATCCAGTGTTCTATCTACTGTGCCACCTAGCTACTCATCCTGTACAAAGGGGATGCATAATATTCACAGATAATATGGGATATATACAAAATTAAATCAGGTGATTGAGGAGGAGCACTGTGTAGAGAATTAGGAAGAGTCTCTAGAAAGAGAGCTTGCCAAATGTACACAGATAAATGCAGAGGCATATTATAAGACTTTCTTTCTCTGTCTCCCTTTCCTGTCTCCCTCTTGTCTCTGCATAAATACATACATACATATACACATATGATATTCCAAAAACCTTATGGCAGTTTTTGGCTACTTATGCTTATTTTACAACATTGAATTATAATAAAGTGTAAAACTAGAATATTTTACTAACTAAATCTTATTATATAGGAATATTGTAACTAGTTATCATATTTTACTAACTAAATCTTATTATATAGGAATATTGTAACTAGTTATCATATAGGTGATAAAAGTCAGACTAAAATCTTTCTCATTTATCCTATGCTCTGCCAGACTGTAAAATACTAAGTTAATCACTGAACTTACACATAGATTTAACTTATATTTAATACTTTAAAACTGCAATGAGTCTTTTGGAATATCGTGTATACATAGATGCATATAGATGCATAAACACATGCTCATATATATAGGATAACACATAAACATGAATGTATAAGGAGAGGGGAAGGAGAGTGGGGAGGGAGAGAATAAAAATAGGGAGGAGAAGAAAAAGAGGAAGGAGGGATGAAGAGGAAATGGAGAAGAGACAGTAGAGATAGAGACAAAGACAGAGAAAGATTGAAAGCAGAGAGAGATGGAGACAGACAGAGAAGAAACAGAGACACACACACACATACACAGAGAGAGAGAGAGAGAGAGAGAGAGAGAGAGAGAGAGAGAGAGAGAGAGAGAGAGAGAGAGAGAGAGAGAGAACTGAGCTGGAAGAACCTTTATTCAATCCCTTCATTTTACAGATGAGGAACTGAGACTCAGAAAGGTTAAATAACTTGCTCAAGCTCACACAACTAGCTCTATTAGAGGCGAAATTTGAAGCAAGTTCAACACTCATCCATAACACATTATACTTCTCTATGCAGGTGACTCCTAAATCTATTCTTCCAGCCAGCCGTCAGCTCTCTCCTGAGTGCCAGTCCCAAACTCTACCTACTAGCTGTCATCAAATGAATTTCCTACAGACATCTCAAACTTGACATGTTCCCATACAGAGTTGATTATCTTTTCCCCTATACCCACTCCTTTTCACTTTTTTAACTTCCATTGAGGACACCACATTCTTCTAGTCTCCTACATTCATAATTTAGGGATCATACTGAACCTTTCTCTCACTCTTCCCCCATTCCTAACCCATATTCAATCTGCTTGTGTCCTGTCAATTCCATCTTCTCTCACTATTCCTTTTTCTCTTTACTCTCATCACAACCTGTCTAGGCTAGACTATTGTCACCCTTCCCTTGGACTAGCACATTGGTTTCCCAATTTGGATGATTCCGAAGTCTCTCCCAGCTCTAATAATCTATGATCCATGATTTTCCTCCTGCCTCATATCTCATTCTTCAACCTACATTTATAGAATCACATTAGGACAACTCCTGTATACCCTGATTTCTCCAGATTGACAAAATTTAAAAGATTAAATTTCTGGTTAGTCAAATTATGGTGAGTCCCTCCTAGGAGCACAAAGTAACCTTTGGGGATACATAAAGTAGAGACAGTCTCTACTCTCAAAAAATGTATATTATAATAGGAAAGATGCACATCCTATAGAAAGTAAGCAAGTATTTATTTTTTTGGTTTTTGCAAGGCTAAATAAGTATTAAGTGCCTTGAGTCTGGATTTGAACTCAGGTCCTCCTGACTCCAGGGCTGGTGCTCTATCTAGCACACTACCTAGCTGCCCCTCAACAAGCATTTAATAAGGCAAAACAGGTTCTGACCCCAAGGAACTCATATTCTAATAAGGCCACATTCCTATGGTTCTTGATAATGCGTCTTCTTTAATATCATTTCCAAAAATCATATCCGTTTGTGATGCTGAACCATTTGACAATTCCAAGGACTTTGTTGACAAGAATATATTTATCCCAGTCTTTAGTAGCCACAGATACTGAGGCATCAGGGTCAGTAGCACCTACAAGATACTTGCCAGCTCACATCACCATGTATTGTTTCCCTCGATGATATCAGGTTGCAGAGATTTGCCTAGGAGCAGAGTTGATGTACTGGAGAACCCTTCTATTTCTGGGCCTCTTGGTCTCAGGGTTCTGGGTGATCTCCATTACAGAATTCAATTAATGGTCAAGATGGTAATAGTGATTTGATTCATTTAATACATCCATGCCCATTGTATCTCCGGTAGTGTGCTTTTGTTGCTTTAGTAATATTGTATTACTTGTTATTACTTCAGTTATACTGGATCCAGTTATACTGGATTCTATAGCTGGCCAGCAGTTAGTTAAGATAGCTGCTCCTTTCTCCCAAGGGATTGCATTATGAGGACTGGGCTGGAAGCATGGTCAGTGGTTGGGGGAGGTCAGCTGCTTTTGTCCCCACAACTCTTGGGCTTATAATCCTCTTGATGGCAATTGGTCTGTAGTGGTGTTGATTTTGGTATGTTGGGCCCCTTCAGTAATGACCGTTGGGGCCCTTCAGTAATGACCATTGGGGCAGAACTGGAAGTGGTGCTGATATTGATGGAATATAACCACTGGACTCAGAGTCCTGCGCTATCTCTGTTGGCATCTGAGTGAAGGTCATGGTCAAGGTGGTGATAGTGTTTTTGACTCACCTCGTATGTGCTATGTCCTGACTGTCCCTCAAGGTACCTTT